>NW_025960251.1:0-40442 GCF_023159225.1 Perognathus longimembris pacificus
GACCCCCCCCCACCCGACCCCCCACCGCGTACTTCCTGGGGATAATCCCGTGGTCCTGCCGCATTCACATGTCTTCCCTCATTGCATTCCGCCAAGAGTTGTTTGCAATTCAGGTCGCTCAAGCTGCATGGTACAGGGAATGGGAAACAGGTAAGGACAGCAGGGGAAGACACAAGTGCCAATGGGCTGGCCAACATGCAGGGCTGGGCTCCCAACCACGCCCACCACAACAATATCAGGCTTGATTCGATCAAGTCGGACCCTGTGCCATGAAAACCCTTAGCACCTTCCAAGGCACGGTAAACTGGGTGTGCTCGCAAGTGGCGTGAGTGTTGTCCGTGTTTGGTTGTACGAGTGCGTGTGTGTTCCTGACACCGTACATGGGTTGTACTTCCTAAACATAAGTCTGGATATGTGTAAATAGGCATCTGGATGTGGTTCCAGGAGGGTCCCGTCACAGTGTGTTCTGAGTGAGCATGTGGAGGCTGCGGCAAGTGACAGAGAAAGACAGAGATGGAGAGTGGGCTTGCATGTGAGAAATTTTCTGTCCATGTGCGGTGGTAGGAGTGTGTCCGATATGAAGTTGAACAGATGCAATTCAAAGTGTGTGCACGTATACTTGCTTGCTTGAAATTCCCAGGAACCACTCATTTGGCAAGGCTGCCTTTAGTGCTGTCTGCTTCTCCAAGGTCTCCAGACATGAGTCCGGGATGCTAAGCAGCCACTGCTGGTTGGCGATCCGCATGACAGTGATGATGACGCCTACGAATAGCATTGCTGGGAGCCAGGGTGCCTTGGCCAACGCAGGGAAGCGTCAGAATTCCCTTTCCCTGGTGTCTGAGCATAGCACCCTGCAGGAGCCTAAAACTTATGGCTGTGAGCCAACGGCCCCCGCATTGCCAGCTCCTGCCTATAGCCATTATGACCCACCGCTACTCGGTAGGAGAAGGATCTGGCAGAGATGTGGGCCAGAGAGGCCAGGCAAGAGGGCAAACAAGAGTGGAGCGGTCACCTGTGCAGTTAGGAGAACCCAATAACCCCTCACCTGCTGACCTTGAATCTCCATTGTGCTGTCATCGAACAGATGACGTGGGTGGGGAGAGAGGTGGCGGATTCAGACACCGGCCACTTCCGGGACTGGCAAGGGCAGAGGAGGTGGGGGAGCTGTCCAACACGGGTTCAGCCAGGATGTGGGATGGAGCGGGAGCGGAGGTGAAAAGTGGACCCAGCCCGTCCCAGCGGGGATTCCAGGTGTGCGATTTGTGGCTCCGGAGGTCCTGTACTTCCCTGTTGGCCTGTGAGAACTGGTGAGCAGTCAGAGCCAACCCCTAAGGGCCTTCGCGTCCCTTTCACTATGGCAACTCCACTTGGAACACTGGCACACGTCAGCAGGTGGCGCCTAGAACCTGATCACGTCACAGAGCGCCTAACCCTCCAGGCACCGCCCAGAGGCTTCCCAGCACCCCTGGGGCGCATGTGCAGTCAAGGAGGCATAAGCAGGGCCTGATGGGCTGTGAGCAACAACTGACTACCGCTAAGAGGCGTCACTCCCCCTCCCGCTAAAGCTGATCCTGTTGGAATGCAAATGCAAATGCACCTCAGCACACTGGGCAAGGCATAGAAACCCAAATCATCCAGCCACCCCCTGGAGGCTTTGCTACACGGCGGGCCGCGCATGCGCAGTCCTGCAACCTCAGAAGCACACCAGGCTGCTACCTAGCAAGCCAGTGAAGGGCTTCAAGTGGTCTCGGTCAAGTGAGCAGTTGCTTTTTCCAGACTAATAGGACGTCAGTCGCAGGAAAAGGAGCCACAAGGTAGAAAAGGAAGGCCCCAACCCTCCTCCCTCATATACACACCTCCTGCACAGAGAAAAGAAGCAGAGGGATTTGGGGACAGAACAGGGAGACTACAGCTTAGAGGAATGCGGACTGTTGTGCACGAGAGGATTGGGAGAGGCCAGGAGTACAGAGGCTGAGAGCAGAGGGTGAATTGGAGAAGATAACAAGGGCCAGCAAGAGGGAGGGGGTTCTGAATTCCTCAGAGGAAGGGACGAGATGCGTCGGGAGCTGTGTAGCCTGTGAAGCTCAGATGGAGGAGGAGGAAAATGGGAAGCAGAGGCAGGGACAAAGAGGCAGAGGCCCGGTGGCACGCGTGAGTTGATAGGAGTCTGGAGGCAGGAAGGCTAATGCTAGGAGTGGAAGCAGCAGCAAGGCAGGGGCAAGGAGGGCATGAAGAGAGAATCTCAGGGAGTTTGTGGTGAAGCAAATATGAGTGCAGGGGACAAGCCTCAGGAACTCAGCCGCTGATGGAAGTTGGTGGCGAGGAAGGCCAGGATGCTTGCCACGGGACGGGCGCCGTGCCCCCAAGCCCATGTACCAACGAGACGGAAATAGAGCCAGGGCATTCTGGGGCACAGGCCTCTGCCCCTCGCTGCCCACAGTGCCTTGCTTCAGGGTGTAGACCAGAGGGGTAAAGAATGCCTTCTTTGGTTGGCGTACTTCCTGGGGATAATCCCGTGGTCCTGCCGCATTCACATGTCTTCCCTCATTGCATTCCGCCAAGAGTTGTTTGCAATTCAGGTCGCTCAAGCTGCATGGTACAGGGAATGGGAAACAGGTAAGGACAGCAGGGGAAGACACAAGTGCCAATGGGCTGGCCAACATGCAGGGCTGGGCTCCCAACCACGCCCACCACAACAATATCAGGCTTGATTCGATCAAGTCGGACCCTGTGCCATGAAAACCCTTAGCACCTTCCAAGGCACGGTAAACTGGGTGTGCTCGCAAGTGCGTGAGTGTGTCCGTGTTTGGTTGTACGAGTGCGTGTGTGTTCCTGACACCGTACATGGGTGTACTTCCTAAACATAAGTCTGGATATGTGTAAATAGGCATCTGGATGTGGTTCCAGGAGGTCCCGTCACAGTGTGTTCTGAGTGAGCATGTGGAGGCTGCGGCAAGTGACAGAGAAAGACAGAGATGGAGAGTGGGCTTGCATGTGAGAAATTTTCTGTCCATGTGCGGTGGTAGGAGTGTGTCCGATATGAAGTTGAACAGATGCGATTCAAAGTGTGTGCACGTATACTTGCTTGCTTGAAATTCCCAGGAAACCACTCATTTGGCAAGGCTGCCTTTAGTGCTGTCTGCTTCTCCAAGGTCTCCAGACATGAGTCCGGGGATGCTAAGCAGCCACTGCTGTTGGCGATCCGCATGACAGTGATGATGACGCCTACGAATAGCATTGCTGGGAGCCAGGGTGCCTTGGCCAACGCAGGGAAGCGTCAGAATTCCCTTTCCCTGGTGTCTGAGCATAGCACCCTGCAGGAGCCTAAAACTTATGGCTGTGAGCCAACGGCCCCCGCATTGCCAGCTCCTGCCTATAGCCATTATGACCCACCGCTACTCGGTAGGAGGAAGGATCTGGCAGAGATGTGGGCCAGAGAGGCCAGGCAAGAGGGCAAACAAGAGTGGAGCGGTCACCTGTGCAGTTAGGAGAACCCAATAAGCCCTCACCTGCTGACCTTGAATCTCCATTGTGCTGTCATCGAACAGATGACGTGGGTGGGGAGAGAGGTGGCGGATTCAGACACCGGCCACTTCCGGGACTGGCAAGGGCAGAGGAGGTGGGGGAGCTGTCCAACACGGGTTCAGCCAGGATGTGGGATGGAGCGGAGCGGAGGTGAAAAGTGGACCCAGCCCGTCCCAGCGGGATTCCAGGTGTGCGATTTGTGGCTCCGGAGGTCCTGTACTTCCCTGTTGGCCTGTGAGAACTGGTGAGCAGTCAGAGCCAACCCCTAAGGGCCTTCGCGTCCCTTTCACTATGGCAACTCCACTTGGAACACTGGCACACGTCAGCAGGTGGCGCCTAGAACCTGATCACGTCACAGAGCGCCTAACCCTCCAGGCACCGCCCAGAGGCTTCCCAGCACCCCTGGGGCGCATGTGCAGTCAAGGAGGCATAAGCAGGGCCTGATGGGCTGTGAGCAACAACTGACTACCGCTAAGAGGCGTCACTCCCCCTCCCGCTAAAGCTGATCCTGTTGGAATGCAAATGCAAATGCACCTCAGCACACTGGGCAAGGCATAGAAACCCAAATCATCCAGCCCCCTCCTGGAGGCTTTGCTACACGGCGGGCCGCGCATGCGCAGTCCTGCAACCTCAGAAGCACACCAGGCTGCTACCTAGCAAGCCAGTGAAGGGCTTCAAGTGGTCTCGGTCAAGTGAGCAGTTGCTTTTTCCAGACTAATAGGATGTCAGTCGCAGGAAAAGGAGCCACAAGGTAGAAAAGGAAGGCCCCAACCCTCCTCCCTCATATACACACCTCCTGCACAGAGAAAAGAAGCAGAGGGATTTGGGGACAGAACAGGGAGATTACAGCTTAGAGGAATGCGGACTGTTGTGCACGAGAGGACTGGGAGAGGCCAGGAGTACAGAGGCTGAGAGCAGAGGGCGAATTGGAGAAGATAACAAGGGCCAGCAAGAGGGAGGGGGTTCTGAATTCCTCAGAGGAAGGGACGAGATGCGTCGGGAGCTGTGTAGCCTGTGAAGCTCAGATGGAGGAGGAGGAAAATGGGAAGCAGAGGCAGGGCAAAGAGGCAGAGGCCCGGTGGCACGCGTGAGTTGATAGGAGTCTGGAGGCAGGAAGGCTAATGCTAGGAGTGGAAGCAGCAGCAAGGCAGGGGCAAGGAGGGCATGAAGAGAGAATCTCAGGGAGTTTGTGGTGAAGCAAATATGAGTGCAGGGGACAAGCCTCAGGAACTCAGCCGCTGATGGAAGTTGGTGGCGAGGAAGGCCAGGATGCTTGCCACGGGACGGGCGCCGTGCCCCCAAGCCCATGTACCAACGAGACGGAAATAGAGCCAGGGCATTCTGGGGCACAGGCCTCTGCCCCTCGCTGCCCACAGTGCCTTGCTTCAGGGTGTAGACCAGAGGGGTAAAGAATGCCTTCTTTGGTTGGCGTACTTCCTGGGGATAATCCCGTGGTCCTGCCGCATTCACATGTCTTCCCTCATTGCATTCCGCCAAGAGTTGTTTGCAATTCAGGTCGCTCAAGCTGCATGGTACAGGGAATGGGAAACAGGTAAGGACAGCAGGGGAAGACACAAGTGCCAATGGGCTGGCCAACATGCAGGGCTGGGCTCCCAACCACGCCCACCACAACAATATCAGGCTTGATTCGATCAAGTCGGACCCTGTGCCATGAAAACCCTTAGCACCTTCCAAGGCACGGTAAACTGGGTGTGCTCGCAAGTGCGTGAGTGTGTCCGTGTTTGGTTGTACGAGTGCGTGTGTGTTCCTGACACCGTACATGGGTGTACTTCCTAAACATAAGTCTGGATATGTGTAAATAGGCATCTGGATGTGGTTCCAGGAGGTCCCGTCACAGTGTGTTCTGAGTGAGCATGTGGAGGCTGCGGCAAGTGACAGAGAAAGACAGAGATGGAGAGTGGGCTTGCATGTGAGAAATTTTCTGTCCATGTGCGGTGGTAGGAGTGTGTCCGATATGAAGTTGAACAGATGCGATTCAAAGTGTGTGCACGTATACTTGCTTGCTTGAAATTCCCAGGAAACCACTCATTTGGCAAGGCTGCCTTTAGTGCTGTCTGCTTCTCCAAGGTCTCCAGACATGAGTCCGGGGATGCTAAGCAGCCACTGCTGTTGGCGATCCGCATGACAGTGATGATGACGCCTACGAATAGCATTGCTGGGAGCCAGGGTGCCTTGGCCAACGCAGGGAAGCGTCAGAATTCCCTTTCCCTGGTGTCTGAGCATAGCACCCTGCAGGAGCCTAAAACTTATGGCTGTGAGCCAACGGCCCCCGCATTGCCAGCTCCTGCCTATAGCCATTATGACCCACCGCTACTCGGTAGGAGGAAGGATCTGGCAGAGATGTGGGCCAGAGAGGCCAGGCAAGAGGGCAAACAAGAGTGGAGCGGTCACCTGTGCAGTTAGGAGAACCCAATAAGCCCTCACCTGCTGACCTTGAATCTCCATTGTGCTGTCATCGAACAGATGATGTGGGTGGGGAGAGAGGTGGCAGATTCAGACACCGGCCACTTCCGGGACTGGCAAGGGCAGAGGAGGTGGGGGAGCTGTCCAACACGGGTTCAGCCAGGATGTGGGATGGAGCGGGAGCGGAGGTGAAAAGTGGACCCAGCCCGTCCCAGCGGGGATTCCAGGTGTGCGATTTGTGGCTCCGGAGGTCCTGTACTTCCCTGTTGGCCTGTGAGAACTGGTGAGCAGTCAGAGCCAACCCCTAAGGGCCTTCGCGTCCCTTTCACTATGGCAACTCCACTTGGAACACTGGCACACGTCAGCAGGTGGCGCCTAGAACCTGATCACGTCACAGAGCGCCTAACCCTCCAGGCACCGCCCAGAGGCTTCCCAGCACCCCTGGGGCGCATGTGCAGTCAAGGAGGCATAAGCAGGGCCTGATGGGCTGTGAGCAACAACTGACTACCGCTAAGAGGCGTCACTCCCCCTCCCGCTAAAGCTGATCCTGTTGGAATGCAAATGCAAATGCACCTCAGCACACTGGGCAAGGCATAGAAACCCAAATCATCCAGCCACCCCCTGGAGGCTTTGCTACACGGCGGGCCGCGCATGCGCAGTCCTGCAACCTCAGAAGCACACCAGGCTGCTACCTAGCAAGCCAGTGAAGGGCTTCAAGTGGTCTCGGTCAAGTGAGCAGTTGCTTTTTCCAGACTAATAGGACGTCAGTCGCAGGAAAAGGAGCCACAAGGTAGAAAAGGAAGGCCCCAACCCTCCTCCCTCATATACACACCTCCTGCACAGAGAAAAGAAGCAGAGGGATTTGGGGACAGAACAGGAGACTACAGCTTAGAGGAATGCGGACTGTTGTGCACGAGAGGATTGGGAGAGGCCAGGAGTACAGAGGCTGAGAGCAGAGGGTGAATTGGAGAAGATAACAAGGGCCAGCAAGAGGGAGGGGGTTCTGAATTCCTCAGAGGAAGGGACGAGATGCGTCGGGAGCTGTGTAGCCTGTGAAGCTCAGATGGAGGAGGAGGAAAATGGGAAGCAGAGGCAGGGACAAAGAGGCAGAGGCCCGGTGGCACGCGTGAGTTGATAGGAGTCTGGAGGCAGGAAGGCTAATGCTAGGAGTGGAAGCAGCAGCAAGGCAGGGGCAAGGAGGGCATGAAGAGAGAATCTCAGGGAGTTTGTGGTGAAGCAAATATGAGTGCAGGGGACAAGCCTCAGGAACTCAGCCGCTGATGGAAGTTGGTGGCGAGGAAGGCCAGGATGCTTGCCACGGGACGGGCGCCGTGCCCCCAAGCCCATGTACCAACGAGACGGAAATAGAGCCAGGGCATTCTGGGGCACAGGCCTCTGCCCCTCGCTGCCCACAGTGCCTTGCTTCAGGGTGTAGACCAGAGGGGTAAAGAATGCCTTCTTTGGTTGGCGTACTTCCTGGGGATAATCCCGTGGTCCTGCCGCATTCACATGTCTTCCCTCATTGCATTCCGCCAAGAGTTGTTTGCAATTCAGGTCGCTCAAGCTGCATGGTACAGGGAATGGGAAACAGGTAAGGACAGCAGGGGAAGACACAAGTGCCAATGGGCTGGCCAACATGCAGGGCTGGGCTCCCAACCACGCCCACCACAACAATATCAGGCTTGATTCGATCAAGTCGGACCCTGTGCCATGAAAACCCTTAGCACCTTCCAAGGCACGGTAAACTGGGTGTGCTCGCAAGTGCGTGAGTGTGTCCGTGTTTGGTTGTACGAGTGCGTGTGTGTTCCTGACACCGTACATGGGTGTACTTCCTAAACATAAGTCTGGATATGTGTAAATAGGCATCTGGATGTGGTTCCAGGAGGTCCCGTCACAGTGTGTTCTGAGTGAGCATGTGGAGGCTGCGGCAAGTGACAGAGAAAGACAGAGATGGAGAGTGGGCTTGCATGTGAGAAATTTTCTGTCCATGTGCGGTGGTAGGAGTGTGTCCGATATGAAGTTGAACAGATGCAATTCAAAGTGTGTGCACGTATACTTGCTTGCTTGAAATTCCCAGGAAACCACTCATTTGGCAAGGCTGCCTTTAGTGCTGTCTGCTTCTCCAAGGTCTCCAGACATGAGTCCGGGATGCTAAGCAGCCACTGCTGTTGGCGATCCGCATGACAGTGATGATGACGCCTACGAATAGCATTGCTGGGAGCCAGGGTGCCTTGGCCAACGCAGGGAAGCGTCAGAATTCCCTTTCCCTGGTGTCTGAGCATAGCACCCTGCAGGAGCCTAAAACTTATGGCTGTGAGCCAACGGCCCCCGCATTGCCAGCTCCTGCCTATAGCCATTATGACCCACCGCTACTCGGTAGGAGGAAGGATCTGGCAGAGATGTGGGCCAGAGAGGCCAGGCAAGAGGGCAAACAAGAGTGGAGCGGTCACCTGTGCAGTTAGGAGAACCCAATAAGCCCTCACCTGCTGACCTTGAATCTCCATTGTGCTGTCATCGAACAGATGACGTGGGTGGGGAGAGAGGTGGCGGATTCAGACACCGGCCACTTCCGGGACTGGCAAGGGCAGAGGAGGTGGGGGAGCTGTCCAACACGGGTTCAGCCAGGATGTGGGATGGAGCGGGAGCGGAGGTGAAAAGTGGACCCAGCCCGTCCCAGCGGGGATTCCAGGTGTGCGATTTGTGGCTCCGGAGGTCCTGTACTTCCCTGTTGGCCTGTGAGAACTGGTGAGCAGTCAGAGCCAACCCCTAAGGGCCTTCGCGTCCCTTTCACTATGGCAACTCCACTTGGAACACTGGCACACGTCAGCAGGTGGCGCCTAGAACCTGATCACGTCACAGAGCGCCTAACCCTCCAGGCACCGCCCAGAGGCTTCCCAGCACCCCTGGGGCGCATGTGCAGTCAAGGAGGCATAAGCAGGGCCTGATGGGCTGTGAGCAACAACTGACTACCGCTAAGAGGCGTCACTCCCCCTCCCGCTAAAGCTGATCCTGTTGGAATGCAAATGCAAATGCACCTCAGCACACTGGGCAAGGCATAGAAACCCAAATCATCCAGCCACCCCCTGGAGGCTTTGCTACACGGCGGGCCGCGCATGCGCAGTCCTGCAACCTCAGAAGCACACCAGGCTGCTACCTAGCAAGCCAGTGAAGGGCTTCAAGTGGTCTCGGTCAAGTGAGCAGTTGCTTTTTCCAGACTAATAGGACGTCAGTCGCAGGAAAAGGAGCCACAAGGTAGAAAAGGAAGGCCCCAACCCTCCTCCCTCATATACACACCTCCTGCACAGAGAAAAGAAGCAGAGGGATTTGGGGACAGAACAGGGAGACTACAGCTTAGAGGAATGCGGACTGTTGTGCACGAGAGGACTGGGAGAGGCCAGGAGTACAGAGGCTGAGAGCAGAGGGCGAATTGGAGAAGATAACAAGGGCCAGCAAGAGGGAGGGGGTTCTGAATTCCTCAGAGGAAGGGACGAGATGCGTCGGGAGCTGTGTAGCCTGTGAAGCTCAGATGGAGGAGGAGGAAAATGGGAAGCAGAGGCAGGGACAAAGAGGCAGAGGCCCGGTGGCACGCGTGAGTTGATAGGAGTCTGGAGGCAGGAAGGCTAATGCTAGGAGTGGAAGCAGCAGCAAGGCAGGGGCAAGGAGGGCATGAAGAGAGAATCTCAGGGAGTTTGTGGTGAAGCAAATATGAGTGCAGGGGACAAGCCTCAGGAACTCAGCCGCTGATGGAAGTTGGTGGCGAGGAAGGCCAGGATGCTTGCCACGGGACGGGCGCCGTGCCCCCAAGCCCATGTACCAACGAGACGGAAATAGAGCCAGGGCATTCTGGGGCACAGGCCTCTGCCCCTCGCTGCCCACAGTGCCTTGCTTCAGGGTGTAGACCAGAGGGGTAAAGAATGCCTTCTTTGGTTGGCGTACTTCCTGGGGATAATCCCGTGGTCCTGCCGCATTCACATGTCTTCCCTCATTGCATTCCGCCAAGAGTTGTTTGCAATTCAGGTCGCTCAAGCTGCATGGTACAGGGAATGGGAAACAGGTAAGGACAGCAGGGGAAGACACAAGTGCCAATGGGCTGGCCAACATGCAGGGCTGGGCTCCCAACCACGCCCACCACAACAATATCAGGCTTGATTCGATCAAGTCGGACCCTGTGCCATGAAAACCCTTAGCACCTTCCAAGGCACGGTAAACTGGGTGTGCTCGCAAGTGCGTGAGTGTGTCCGTGTTTGGTTGTACGAGTGCGTGTGTGTTCCTGACACCGTACATGGGTGTACTTCCTAAACATAAGTCTGGATATGTGTAAATAGGCATCTGGATGTGGTTCCAGGAGGTCCCGTCACAGTGTGTTCTGAGTGAGCATGTGGAGGCTGCGGCAAGTGACAGAGAAAGACAGAGATGGAGAGTGGGCTTGCATGTGAGAAATTTTCTGTCCATGTGCGGTGGTAGGAGTGTGTCCGATATGAAGTTGAACAGATGCGATTCAAAGTGTGTGCACGTATACTTGCTTGCTTGAAATTCCCAGGAAACCACTCATTTGGCAAGGCTGCCTTTAGTGCTGTCTGCTTCTCCAAGGTCTCCAGACATGAGTCCGGGGATGCTAAGCAGCCACTGCTGTTGGCGATCCGCATGACAGTGATGATGACGCCTACGAATAGCATTGCTGGGAGCCAGGGTGCCTTGGCCAACGCAGGGAAGCGTCAGAATTCCCTTTCCCTGGTGTCTGAGCATAGCACCCTGCAGGAGCCTAAAACTTATGGCTGTGAGCCAACGGCCCCCGCATTGCCAGCTCCTGCCTATAGCCATTATGACCCACCGCTACTCGGTAGGAGGAAGGATCTGGCAGAGATGTGGGCCAGAGAGGCCAGGCAAGAGGGCAAACAAGAGTGGAGCGGTCACCTGTGCAGTTAGGAGAACCCAATAAGCCCCTCACCTGCTGACCTTGAATCTCCATTGTGCTGTCATCGAACAGATGACGTGGGTGGGGAGAGAGGTGGCGGATTCAGACACCGGCCACTTCCGGGACTGGCAAGGGCAGAGGAGGTGGGGGAGCTGTCCAACACGGGTTCAGCCAGGATGTGGGATGGAGCGGGAGCGGAGGTGAAAAGTGGACCCAGCCCGTCCCAGCGGGGATTCCAGGTGTGCGATTTGTGGCTCCGGAGGTCCTGTACTTCCCTGTTGGCCTGTGAGAACTGGTGAGCAGTCAGAGCCAACCCCTAAGGGCCTTCGCGTCCCTTTCACTATGGCAACTCCACTTGGAACACTGGCACACGTCAGCAGGTGGCGCCTAGAACCTGATCACGTCACAGAGCGCCTAACCCTCCAGGCACCGCCCAGAGGCTTCCCAGCACCCCTGGGGCGCATGTGCAGTCAAGGAGGCATAAGCAGGGCCTGATGGGCTGTGAGCAACAACTGACTACCGCTAAGAGGCGTCACTCCCCCTCCCGCTAAAGCTGATCCTGTTGGAATGCAAATGCAAATGCACCTCAGCACACTGGGCAAGGCATAGAAACCCAAATCATCCAGCCACCCCCTGGAGGCTTTGCTACACGGCGGGCCGCGCATGCGCAGTCCTGCAACCTCAGAAGCACACCAGGCTGCTACCTAGCAAGCCAGTGAAGGGCTTCAAGTGGTCTCGGTCAAGTGAGCAGTTGCTTTTTCCAGACTAATAGGACGTCAGTCGCAGGAAAAGGAGCCACAAGGTAGAAAAGGAAGGCCCCAACCCTCCTCCCTCATATACACACCTCCTGCACAGAGAAAAGAAGCAGAGGGATTTGGGGACAGAACAGGGAGACTACAGCTTAGAGGAATGCGGACTGTTGTGCACGAGAGGACTGGGAGAGGCCAGGAGTACAGAGGCTGAGAGCAGAGGGCGAATTGGAGAAGATAACAAGGGCCAGCAAGAGGGAGGGGGTTCTGAATTCCTCAGAGGAAGGGACGAGATGCGTCGGGAGCTGTGTAGCCTGTGAAGCTCAGATGGAGGAGGAGGAAAATGGGAAGCAGAGGCAGGGACAAAGAGGCAGAGGCCCGGTGGCACGCGTGAGTTGATAGGAGTCTGGAGGCAGGAAGGCTAATGCTAGGAGTGGAAGCAGCAGCAAGGCAGGGGCAAGGAGGGCATGAAGAGAGAATCTCAGGGAGTTTGTGGTGAAGCAAATATGAGTGCAGGGGACAAGCCTCAGGAACTCAGCCGCTGATGGAAGTTGGTGGCGAGGAAGGCCAGGATGCTTGCCACGGGACGGGCGCCGTGCCCCCAAGCCCATGTACCAACGAGACGGAAATAGAGCCAGGGCATTCTGGGGCACAGGCCTCTGCCCCTCGCTGCCCACAGTGCCTTGCTTCAGGGTGTAGACCAGAGGGGTAAAGAATGCCTTCTTTGGTTGGCGTACTTCCTGGGGATAATCCCGTGGTCCTGCCGCATTCACATGTCTTCCCTCATTGCATTCCGCCAAGAGTTGTTTGCAATTCAGGTCGCTCAAGCTGCATGGTACAGGGAATGGGAAACAGGTAAGGACAGCAGGGGAAGACACAAGTGCCAATGGGCTGGCCAACATGCAGGGCTGGGCTCCCAACCACGCCCACCACAACAATATCAGGCTTGATTCGATCAAGTCGGACCCTGTGCCATGAAAACCCTTAGCACCTTCCAAGGCACGGTAAACTGGGTGTGCTCGCAAGTGCGTGAGTGTGTCCGTGTTTGGTTGTACGAGTGCGTGTGTGTTCCTGACACCGTACATGGGTGTACTTCCTAAACATAAGTCTGGATATGTGTAAATAGGCATCTGGATGTGGTTCCAGGAGGTCCCGTCACAGTGTGTTCTGAGTGAGCATGTGGAGGCTGCGGCAAGTGACAGAGAAAGACAGAGATGGAGAGTGGGCTTGCATGTGAGAAATTTTCTGTCCATGTGCGGTGGTAGGAGTGTGTCCGATATGAAGTTGAACAGATGCAATTCAAAGTGTGTGCACGTATACTTGCTTGCTTGAAATTCCCAGGAAACCACTCATTTGGCAAGGCTGCCTTTAGTGCTGTCTGCTTCTCCAAGGTCTCCAGACATGAGTCCGGGGATGCTAAGCAGCCACTGCTGTTGGCGATCCGCATGACAGTGATGATGACGCCTACGAATAGCATTGCTGGGAGCCAGGGTGCCTTGGCCAACGCAGGGAAGCGTCAGAATTCCCTTTCCCTGGTGTCTGAGCATAGCACCCTGCAGGAGCCTAAAACTTATGGCTGTGAGCCAACGGCCCCCGCATTGCCAGCTCCTGCCTATAGCCATTATGACCCACCGCTACTCGGTAGGAGGAAGGATCTGGCAGAGATGTGGGCCAGAGAGGCCAGGCAAGAGGGCAAACAAGAGTGGAGCGGTCACCTGTGCAGTTAGGAGAACCCAATAAGCCCTCACCTGCTGACCTTGAATCTCCATTGTGCTGTCATCGAACAGATGACGTGGGTGGGGAGAGAGGTGGCGGATTCAGACACCGGCCACTTCCGGGACTGGCAAGGGCAGAGGAGGTGGGGGAGCTGTCCAACACGGGTTCAGCCAGGATGTGGGATGGAGCGGGAGCGGAGGTGAAAAGTGGACCCAGCCCGTCCCAGCGGGGATTCCAGGTGTGCGATTTGTGGCTCCGGAGGTCCTGTACTTCCCTGTTGGCCTGTGAGAACTGGTGAGCAGTCAGAGCCAACCCCTAAGGGCCTTCGCGTCCCTTTCACTATGGCAACTCCACTTGGAACACTGGCACACGTCAGCAGGTGGCGCCTAGAACCTGATCACGTCACAGAGCGCCTAACCCTCCAGGCACCGCCCAGAGGCTTCCCAGCACCCCTGGGGCGCATGTGCAGTCAAGGAGGCATAAGCAGGGCCTGATGGGCTGTGAGCAACAACTGACTACCGCTAAGAGGCGTCACTCCCCCTCCCGCTAAAGCTGATCCTGTTGGAATGCAAATGCAAATGCACCTCAGCACACTGGGCAAGGCATAGAAACCCAAATCATCCAGCCACCCCCTGGAGGCTTTGCTACACGGCGGGCCGCGCATGCGCAGTCCTGCAACCTCAGAAGCACACCAGGCTGCTACCTAGCAAGCCAGTGAAGGGCTTCAAGTGGTCTCGGTCAAGTGAGCAGTTGCTTTTTCCAGACTAATAGGACGTCAGTCGCAGGAAAAGGAGCCACAAGGTAGAAAAGGAAGGCCCCAACCCTCCTCCCTCATATACACACCTCCTGCACAGAGAAAAGAAGCAGAGGGATTTGGGGACAGAACAGGGAGACTACAGCTTAGAGGAATGCGGACTGTTGTGCACGAGAGGACTGGGAGAGGCCAGGAGTACAGAGGCTGAGAGCAGAGGGCGAATTGGAGAAGATAACAAGGGCCAGCAAGAGGGAGGGGGTTCTGAATTCCTCAGAGGAAGGGACGAGATGCGTCGGGAGCTGTGTAGCCTGTGAAGCTCAGATGGAGGAGGAGGAAAATGGGAAGCAGAGGCAGGGACAAAGAGGCAGAGGCCCGGTGGCACGCGTGAGTTGATAGGAGTCTGGAGGCAGGAAGGCTAATGCTAGGAGTGGAAGCAGCAGCAAGGCAGGGGCAAGGAGGGCATGAAGAGAGAATCTCAGGGAGTTTGTGGTGAAGCAAATATGAGTGCAGGGGACAAGCCTCAGGAACTCAGCCGCTGATGGAAGTTGGTGGCGAGGAAGGCCAGGATGCTTGCCACGGGACGGGCGCCGTGCCCCCAAGCCCATGTACCAACGAGACGGAAATAGAGCCAGGGCATTCTGGGGCACAGGCCTCTGCCCCTCGCTGCCCACAGTGCCTTGCTTCAGGGTGTAGACCAGAGGGGTAAAGAATGCCTTCTTTGGTTGGCGTACTTCCTGGGGATAATCCCGTGGTCCTGCCGCATTCACATGTCTTCCCTCATTGCATTCCGCCAAGAGTTGTTTGCAATTCAGGTCGCTCAAGCTGCATGGTACAGGGAATGGGAAACAGGTAAGGACAGCAGGGGAAGACACAAGTGCCAATGGGCTGGCCAACATGCAGGGCTGGGCTCCCAACCACGCCCACCACAACAATATCAGGCTTGATTCGATCAAGTCGGACCCTGTGCCATGAAAACCCTTAGCACCTTCCAAGGCACGGTAAACTGGGTGTGCTCGCAAGTGCGTGAGTGTGTCCGTGTTTGGTTGTACGAGTGCGTGTGTGTTCCTGACACCGTACATGGGTGTACTTCCTAAACATAAGTCTGGATATGTGTAAATAGGCATCTGGATGTGGTTCCAGGAGGTCCCGTCACAGTGTGTTCTGAGTGAGCATGTGGAGGCTGCGGCAAGTGACAGAGAAAGACAGAGATGGAGAGTGGGCTTGCATGTGAGAAATTTTCTGTCCATGTGCGGTGGTAGGAGTGTGTCCGATATGAAGTTGAACAGATGCGATTCAAAGTGTGTGCACGTATACTTGCTTGCTTGAAATTCCCAGGAAACCACTCATTTGGCAAGGCTGCCTTTAGTGCTGTCTGCTTCTCCAAGGTCTCCAGACATGAGTCCGGGGATGCTAAGCAGCCACTGCTGTTGGCGATCCGCATGACAGTGATGATGACGCCTACGAATAGCATTGCTGGGAGCCAGGGTGCCTTGGCCAACGCAGGGAAGCGTCAGAATTCCCTTTCCCTGGTGTCTGAGCATAGCACCCTGCAGGAGCCTAAAACTTATGGCTGTGAGCCAACGGCCCCCGCATTGCCAGCTCCTGCCTATAGCCATTATGACCCACCGCTACTCGGTAGGAGGAAGGATCTGGCAGAGATGTGGGCCAGAGAGGCCAGGCAAGAGGGCAAACAAGAGTGGAGCGGTCACCTGTGCAGTTAGGAGAACCCAATAACCCTCCCCTGCTGACCTTGAATCTCCATTGTGCTGTCATCGAACAGATGACGTGGGTGGGGAGAGAGGTGGCGGATTCAGACACCGGCCACTTCCGGGACTGGCAAGGGCAGAGGAGGTGGGGGAGCTGTCCAACACGGGTTCAGCCAGGATGTGGGATGGAGCGGGAGCGGAGGTGAAAAGTGGACCCAGCCCGTCCCAGCGGGGATTCCAGGTGTGCGATTTGTGGCTCCGGAGGTCCTGTACTTCCCTGTTGGCCTGTGAGAACTGGTGAGCAGTCAGAGCCAACCCCTAAGGGCCTTCGCGTCCCTTTCACTATGGCAACTCCACTTGGAACACTGGCACACGTCAGCAGGTGGCGCCTAGAACCTGATCACGTCACAGAGCGCCTAACCCTCCAGGCACCGCCCAGAGGCTTCCCAGCACCCCTGGGGCGCATGTGCAGTCAAGGAGGCATAAGCAGGGCCTGATGGGCTGTGAGCAACAACTGACTACCGCTAAGAGGCGTCACTCCCCCTCCCGCTAAAGCTGATCCTGTTGGAATGCAAATGCAAATGCACCTCAGCACACTGGGCAAGGCATAGAAACCCAAATCATCCAGCCACCCCCTGGAGGCTTTGCTACACGGCGGGCCGCGCATGCGCAGTCCTGCAACCTCAGAAGCACACCAGGCTGCTACCTAGCAAGCCAGTGAAGGGCTTCAAGTGGTCTCGGTCAAGTGAGCAGTTGCTTTTTCCAGACTAATAGGACGTCAGTCGCAGGAAAAGGAGCCACAAGGTAGAAAAGGAAGGCCCCAACCCTCCTCCCTCATATACACACCTCCTGCACAGAGAAAAGAAGCAGAGGGATTTGGGGACAGAACAGGGAGACTACAGCTTAGAGGAATGCGGACTGTTGTGCACGAGAGGACTGGGAGAGGCCAGGAGTACAGAGGCTGAGAGCAGAGGGCGAATTGGAGAAGATAACAAGGGCCAGCAAGAGGGAGGGGGTTCTGAATTCCTCAGAGGAAGGGACGAGATGCGTCGGGAGCTGTGTAGCCTGTGAAGCTCAGATGGAGGAGGAGGAAAATGGGAAGCAGAGGCAGGGACAAAGAGGCAGAGGCCCGGTGGCACGCGTGAGTTGATAGGAGTCTGGAGGCAGGAAGGCTAATGCTAGGAGTGGAAGCAGCAGCAAGGCAGGGGCAAGGAGGGCATGAAGAGAGAATCTCAGGGAGTTTGTGGTGAAGCAAATATGAGTGCAGGGGACAAGCCTCAGGAACTCAGCCGCTGATGGAAGTTGGTGGCGAGGAAGGCCAGGATGCTTGCCACGGGACGGGCGCCGTGCCCCCAAGCCCATGTACCAACGAGACGGAAATAGAGCCAGGGCATTCTGGGGCACAGGCCTCTGCCCCTCGCTGCCCACAGTGCCTTGCTTCAGGGTGTAGACCAGAGGGGTAAAGAATGCCTTCTTTGGTTGGCGTACTTCCTGGGGATAATCCCGTGGTCCTGCCGCATTCACATGTCTTCCCTCATTGCATTCCGCCAAGAGTTGTTTGCAATTCAGGTCGCTCAAGCTGCATGGTACAGGGAATGGGAAACAGGTAAGGACAGCAGGGGAAGACACAAGTGCCAATGGGCTGGCCAACATGCAGGGCTGGGCTCCCAACCACGCCCACCACAACAATATCAGGCTTGATTCGATCAAGTCGGACCCTGTGCCATGAAAACCCTTAGCACCTTCCAAGGCACGGTAAACTGGGTGTGCTCGCAAGTGCGTGAGTGTGTCCGTGTTTGGTTGTACGAGTGCGTGTGTGTTCCTGACACCGTACATGGGTGTACTTCCTAAACATAAGTCTGGATATGTGTAAATAGGCATCTGGATGTGGTTCCAGGAGGTCCCGTCACAGTGTGTTCTGAGTGAGCATGTGGAGGCTGCGGCAAGTGACAGAGAAAGACAGAGATGGAGAGTGGGCTTGCATGTGAGAAATTTTCTGTCCATGTGCGGTGGTAGGAGTGTGTCCGATATGAAGTTGAACAGATGCGATTCAAAGTGTGTGCACGTATACTTGCTTGCTTGAAATTCCAGGAAACCACTCATTTGGCAAGGCTGCCTTTAGTGCTGTCTGCTTCTCCAAGGTCTCCAGACATGAGTCCGGGGATGCTAAGCAGCCACTGCTGTTGGCGATCCGCATGACAGTGATGATGACGCCTACGAATAGCATTGCTGGGAGCCAGGGTGCCTTGGCCAACGCAGGGAAGCGTCAGAATTCCCTTTCCCTGGTGTCTGAGCATAGCACCCTGCAGGAGCCTAAAACTTATGGCTGTGAGCCAACGGCCCCCGCATTGCCAGCTCCTGCCTATAGCCATTATGACCCACCGCTACTCGGTAGGAGGAAGGATCTGGCAGAGATGTGGGCCAGAGAGGCCAGGCAAGAGGGCAAACAAGAGTGGAGCGGTCACCTGTGCAGTTAGGAGAACCCAATAACCCCTCCCCTGCTGACCTTGAATCTCCATTGTGCTGTCATCGAACAGATGACGTGGGTGGGGAGAGAGGTGGCGGATTCAGACACCGGCCACTTCCGGGACTGGCAAGGGCAGAGGAGGTGGGGGAGCTGTCCAACACGGGTTCAGCCAGGATGTGGGATGGAGCGGGAGCGGAGGTGAAAAGTGGACCCAGCCCGTCCCAGCGGGGATTCCAGGTGTGCGATTTGTGGCTCCGGAGGTCCTGTACTTCCCTGTTGGCCTGTGAGAACTGGTGAGCAGTCAGAGCCAACCCCTAAGGGCCTTCGCGTCCCTTTCACTATGGCAACTCCACTTGGAACACTGGCACACGTCAGCAGGTGGCGCCTAGAACCTGATCACGTCACAGAGCGCCTAACCCTCCAGGCACCGCCCAGAGGCTTCCCAGCACCCCTGGGGCGCATGTGCAGTCAAGGAGGCATAAGCAGGGCCTGATGGGCTGTGAGCAACAACTGACTACCGCTAAGAGGCGTCACTCCCCCTCCCGCTAAAGCTGATCCTGTTGGAATGCAAATGCAAATGCACCTCAGCACACTGGGCAAGGCATAGAAACCCAAATCATCCAGCCACCCCCTGGAGGCTTTGCTACACGGCGGGCCGCGCATGCGCAGTCCTGCAACCTCAGAAGCACACCAGGCTGCTACCTAGCAAGCCAGTGAAGGGCTTCAAGTGGTCTCGGTCAAGTGAGCAGTTGCTTTTTCCAGACTAATAGGACGTCAGTCGCAGGAAAAGGAGCCACAAGGTAGAAAAGGAAGGCCCCAACCCTCCTCCCTCATATACACACCTCCTGCACAGAGAAAAGAAGCAGAGGGATTTGGGGACAGAACAGGGAGACTACAGCTTAGAGGAATGCGGACTGTTGTGCACGAGAGGACTGGGAGAGGCCAGGAGTACAGAGGCTGAGAGCAGAGGGCGAATTGGAGAAGATAACAAGGGCCAGCAAGAGGGAGGGGGTTCTGAATTCCTCAGAGGAAGGGACGAGATGCGTCGGGAGCTGTGTAGCCTGTGAAGCTCAGATGGAGGAGGAGGAAAATGGGAAGCAGAGGCAGGGACAAAGAGGCAGAGGCCCGGTGGCACGCGTGAGTTGATAGGAGTCTGGAGGCAGGAAGGCTAATGCTAGGAGTGGAAGCAGCAGCAAGGCAGGGGCAAGGAGGGCATGAAGAGAGAATCTCAGGGAGTTTGTGGTGAAGCAAATATGAGTGCAGGGGACAAGCCTCAGGAACTCAGCCGCTGATGGAAGTTGGTGGCGAGGAAGGCCAGGATGCTTGCCACGGGACGGGCGCCGTGCCCCCAAGCCCATGTACCAACGAGACGGAAATAGAGCCAGGGCATTCTGGGGCACAGGCCTCTGCCCCTCGCTGCCCACAGTGCCTTGCTTCAGGGTGTAGACCAGAGGGGTAAAGAATGCCTTCTTTGGTTGGCGTACTTCCTGGGGATAATCCCGTGGTCCTGCCGCATTCACATGTCTTCCCTCATTGCATTCCGCCAAGAGTTGTTTGCAATTCAGGTCGCTCAAGCTGCATGGTACAGGGAATGGGAAACAGGTAAGGACAGCAGGGGAAGACACAAGTGCCAATGGGCTGGCCAACATGCAGGGCTGGGCTCCCAACCACGCCCACCACAACAATATCAGGCTTGATTCGATCAAGTCGGACCCTGTGCCATGAAAACCCTTAGCACCTTCCAAGGCACGGTAAACTGGGTGTGCTCGCAAGTGCGTGAGTGTGTCCGTGTTTGGTTGTACGAGTGCGTGTGTGTTCCTGACACCGTACATGGGTGTACTTCCTAAACATAAGTCTGGATATGTGTAAATAGGCATCTGGATGTGGTTCCAGGAGGTCCCGTCACAGTGTGTTCTGAGTGAGCATGTGGAGGCTGCGGCAAGTGACAGAGAAAGACAGAGATGGAGAGTGGGCTTGCATGTGAGAAATTTTCTGTCCATGTGCGGTGGTAGGAGTGTGTCCGATATGAAGTTGAACAGATGCGATTCAAAGTGTGTGCACGTATACTTGCTTGCTTGAAATTCCCAGGAAACCACTCATTTGGCAAGGCTGCCTTTAGTGCTGTCTGCTTCTCCAAGGTCTCCAGACATGAGTCCGGGGATGCTAAGCAGCCACTGCTGTTGGCGATCCGCATGACAGTGATGATGACGCCTACGAATAGCATTGCTGGGAGCCAGGGTGCCTTGGCCAACGCAGGGAAGCGTCAGAATTCCCTTTCCCTGGTGTCTGAGCATAGCACCCTGCAGGAGCCTAAAACTTATGGCTGTGAGCCAACGGCCCCCGCATTGCCAGCTCCTGCCTATAGCCATTATGACCCACCGCTACTCGGTAGGAGGAAGGATCTGGCAGAGATGTGGGCCAGAGAGGCCAGGCAAGAGGGCAAACAAGAGTGGAGCGGTCACCTGTGCAGTTAGGAGAACCCAATAAGCCCTCCCCTGCTGACCTTGAATCTCCATTGTGCTGTCATCGAACAGATGACGTGGGTGGGGAGAGAGGTGGCGGATTCAGACACCGGCCACTTCCGGGACTGGCAAGGGCAGAGGAGGTGGGGGAGCTGTCCAACACGGGTTCAGCCAGGATGTGGGATGGAGCGGGAGCGGAGGTGAAAAGTGGACCCAGCCCGTCCCAGCGGGGATTCCAGGTGTGCGATTTGTGGCTCCGGAGGTCCTGTACTTCCCTGTTGGCCTGTGAGAACTGGTGAGCAGTCAGAGCCAACCCCTAAGGGCCTTCGCGTCCCTTTCACTATGGCAACTCCACTTGGAACACTGGCACACGTCAGCAGGTGGCGCCTAGAACCTGATCACGTCACAGAGCGCCTAACCCTCCAGGCACCGCCCAGAGGCTTCCCAGCACCCCTGGGGCGCATGTGCAGTCAAGGAGGCATAAGCAGGGCCTGATGGGCTGTGAGCAACAACTGACTACCGCTAAGAGGCGTCACTCCCCCTCCCGCTAAAGCTGATCCTGTTGGAATGCAAATGCAAATGCACCTCAGCACACTGGGCAAGGCATAGAAACCCAAATCATCCAGCCACCCCCTGGAGGCTTTGCTACACGGCGGGCCGCGCATGCGCAGTCCTGCAACCTCAGAAGCACACCAGGCTGCTACCTAGCAAGCCAGTGAAGGGCTTCAAGTGGTCTCGGTCAAGTGAGCAGTTGCTTTTTCCAGACTAATAGGACGTCAGTCGCAGGAAAAGGAGCCACAAGGTAGAAAAGGAAGGCCCCAACCCTCCTCCCTCATATACACACCTCCTGCACAGAGAAAAGAAGCAGAGGGATTTGGGGACAGAACAGGGAGACTACAGCTTAGAGGAATGCGGACTGTTGTGCACGAGAGGACTGGGAGAGGCCAGGAGTACAGAGGCTGAGAGCAGAGGGCGAATTGGAGAAGATAACAAGGGCCAGCAAGAGGGAGGGGGTTCTGAATTCCTCAGAGGAAGGGACGAGATGCGTCGGGAGCTGTGTAGCCTGTGAAGCTCAGATGGAGGAGGAGGAAAATGGGAAGCAGAGGCAGGGACAAAGAGGCAGAGGCCCGGTGGCACGCGTGAGTTGATAGGAGTCTGGAGGCAGGAAGGCTAATGCTAGGAGTGGAAGCAGCAGCAAGGCAGGGGCAAGGAGGGCATGAAGAGAGAATCTCAGGGAGTTTGTGGTGAAGCAAATATGAGTGCAGGGGACAAGCCTCAGGAACTCAGCCGCTGATGGAAGTTGGTGGCGAGGAAGGCCAGGATGCTTGCCACGGGACGGGCGCCGTGCCCCCAAGCCCATGTACCAACGAGACGGAAATAGAGCCAGGGCATTCTGGGGCACAGGCCTCTGCCCCTCGCTGCCCACAGTGCCTTGCTTCAGGGTGTAGACCAGAGGGGTAAAGAATGCCTTCTTTGGTTGGCGTACTTCCTGGGGATAATCCCGTGGTCCTGCCGCATTCACATGTCTTCCCTCATTGCATTCCGCCAAGAGTTGTTTGCAATTCAGGTCGCTCAAGCTGCATGGTACAGGGAATGGGAAACAGGTAAGGACAGCAGGGGAAGACACAAGTGCCAATGGGCTGGCCAACATGCAGGGCTGGGCTCCCAACCACGCCCACCACAACAATATCAGGCTTGATTCGATCAAGTCGGACCCTGTGCCATGAAAACCCTTAGCACCTTCCAAGGCACGGTAAACTGGGTGTGCTCGCAAGTGCGTGAGTGTGTCCGTGTTTGGTTGTACGAGTGCGTGTGTGTTCCTGACACCGTACATGGGTGTACTTCCTAAACATAAGTCTGGATATGTGTAAATAGGCATCTGGATGTGGTTCCAGGAGGTCCCGTCACAGTGTGTTCTGAGTGAGCATGTGGAGGCTGCGGCAAGTGACAGAGAAAGACAGAGATGGAGAGTGGGCTTGCATGTGAGAAATTTTCTGTCCATGTGCGGTGGTAGGAGTGTGTCCGATATGAAGTTGAACAGATGCGATTCAAAGTGTGTGCACGTATACTTGCTTGCTTGAAATTCCCAGGAAACCACTCATTTGGCAAGGCTGCCTTTAGTGCTGTCTGCTTCTCCAAGGTCTCCAGACATGAGTCCGGGGATGCTAAGCAGCCACTGCTGTTGGCGATCCGCATGACAGTGATGATGACGCCTACGAATAGCATTGCTGGGAGCCAGGGTGCCTTGGCCAACGCAGGGAAGCGTCAGAATTCCCTTTCCCTGGTGTCTGAGCATAGCACCCTGCAGGAGCCTAAAACTTATGGCTGTGAGCCAACGGCCCCCGCATTGCCAGCTCCTGCCTATAGCCATTATGACCCACCGCTACTCGGTAGGAGGAAGGATCTGGCAGAGATGTGGGCCAGAGAGGCCAGGCAAGAGGGCAAACAAGAGTGGAGCGGTCACCTGTGCAGTTAGGAGAACCCAATAACCCTCACCTGCTGACCTTGAATCTCCATTGTGCTGTCATCGAACAGATGACGTGGGTGGGGAGAGAGGTGGCGGATTCAGACACCGGCCACTTCCGGGACTGGCAAGGGCAGAGGAGGTGGGGGAGCTGTCCAACACGGGTTCAGCCAGGATGTGGGATGGAGCGGGAGCGGAGGTGAAAAGTGGACCCAGCCCGTCCCAGCGGGGATTCCAGGTGTGCGATTTGTGGCTCCGGAGGTCCTGTACTTCCCTGTTGGCCTGTGAGAACTGGTGAGCAGTCAGAGCCAACCCCTAAGGGCCTTCGCGTCCCTTTCACTATGGCAACTCCACTTGGAACACTGGCACACGTCAGCAGGTGGCGCCTAGAACCTGATCACGTCACAGAGCGCCTAACCCTCCAGGCACCGCCCAGAGGCTTCCCAGCACCCCTGGGGCGCATGTGCAGTCAAGGAGGCATAAGCAGGGCCTGATGGGCTGTGAGCAACAACTGACTACCGCTAAGAGGCGTCACTCCCCCTCCCGCTAAAGCTGATCCTGTTGGAATGCAAATGCAAATGCACCTCAGCACACTGGGCAAGGCATAGAAACCCAAATCATCCAGCCACCCCCTGGAGGCTTTGCTACACGGCGGGCCGCGCATGCGCAGTCCTGCAACCTCAGAAGCACACCAGGCTGCTACCTAGCAAGCCAGTGAAGGGCTTCAAGTGGTCTCGGTCAAGTGAGCAGTTGCTTTTTCCAGACTAATAGGACGTCAGTCGCAGGAAAAGGAGCCACAAGGTAGAAAAGGAAGGCCCCAACCCTCCTCCCTCATATACACACCTCCTGCACAGAGAAAAGAAGCAGAGGGATTTGGGGACAGAACAGGGAGACTACAGCTTAGAGGAATGCGGACTGTTGTGCACGAGAGGACTGGGAGAGGCCAGGAGTACAGAGGCTGAGAGCAGAGGGCGAATTGGAGAAGATAACAAGGGCCAGCAAGAGGGAGGGGGTTCTGAATTCCTCAGAGGAAGGGACGAGATGCGTCGGGAGCTGTGTAGCCTGTGAAGCTCAGATGGAGGAGGAGGAAAATGGGAAGCAGAGGCAGGGACAAAGAGGCAGAGGCCCGGTGGCACGCGTGAGTTGATAGGAGTCTGGAGGCAGGAAGGCTAATGCTAGGAGTGGAAGCAGCAGCAAGGCAGGGGCAAGGAGGGCATGAAGAGAGAATCTCAGGGAGTTTGTGGTGAGCAAATATGAGTGCAGGGGACAAGCCTCAGGAACTCAGCCGCTGATGGAAGTTGGTGGCGAGGAAGGCCAGGATGCTTGCCACGGGACGGGCGCCGTGCCCCCAAGCCCATGTACCAACGAGACGGAAATAGAGCCAGGGCATTCTGGGGCACAGGCCTCTGCCCCTCGCTGCCCACAGTGCCTTGCTTCAGGGTGTAGACCAGAGGGGTAAAGAATGCCTTCTTTGGTTGGCGTACTTCCTGGGGATAATCCCGTGGTCCTGCCGCATTCACATGTCTTCCCTCATTGCATTCCGCCAAGAGTTGTTTGCAATTCAGGTCGCTCAAGCTGCATGGTACAGGGAATGGGAAACAGGTAAGGACAGCAGGGGAAGACACAAGTGCCAATGGGCTGGCCAACATGCAGGGCTGGGCTCCCAACCACGCCCACCACAACAATATCAGGCTTGATTCGATCAAGTCGGACCCTGTGCCATGAAAACCCTTAGCACCTTCCAAGGCACGGTAAACTGGGTGTGCTCGCAAGTGCGTGAGTGTGTCCGTGTTTGGTTGTACGAGTGCGTGTGTGTTCCTGACACCGTACATGGGTGTACTTCCTAAACATAAGTCTGGATATGTGTAAATAGGCATCTGGATGTGGTTCCAGGAGGTCCCGTCACAGTGTGTTCTGAGTGAGCATGTGGAGGCTGCGGCAAGTGACAGAGAAAGACAGAGATGGAGAGTGGGCTTGCATGTGAGAAATTTTCTGTCCATGTGCGGTGGTAGGAGTGTGTCCGATATGAAGTTGAACAGATGCGATTCAAAGTGTGTGCACGTATACTTGCTTGCTTGAAATTCCAGGAAACCACTCATTTGGCAAGGCTGCCTTTAGTGCTGTCTGCTTCTCCAAGGTCTCCAGACATGAGTCCGGGGATGCTAAGCAGCCACTGCTGTTGGCGATCCGCATGACAGTGATGATGACGCCTACGAATAGCATTGCTGGGAGCCAGGGTGCCTTGGCCAACGCAGGGAAGCGTCAGAATTCCCTTTCCCTGGTGTCTGAGCATAGCACCCTGCAGGAGCCTAAAACTTATGGCTGTGAGCCAACGGCCCCCGCATTGCCAGCTCCTGCCTATAGCCATTATGACCCACCGCTACTCGGTAGGAGGAAGGATCTGGCAGAGATGTGGGCCAGAGAGGCCAGGCAAGAGGGCAAACAAGAGTGGAGCGGTCACCTGTGCAGTTAGGAGAACCCAATAACCCCTCCCCTGCTGACCTTGAATCTCCATTGTGCTGTCATCGAACAGATGACGTGGGTGGGGAGAGAGGTGGCGGATTCAGACACCGGCCACTTCCGGGACTGGCAAGGGCAGAGGAGGTGGGGGAGCTGTCCAACACGGGTTCAGCCAGGATGTGGGATGGAGCGGGAGCGGAGGTGAAAAGTGGACCCAGCCCGTCCCAGCGGGGATTCCAGGTGTGCGATTTGTGGCTCCGGAGGTCCTGTACTTCCCTGTTGGCCTGTGAGAACTGGTGAGCAGTCAGAGCCAACCCCTAAGGGCCTTCGCGTCCCTTTCACTATGGCAACTCCACTTGGAACACTGGCACACGTCAGCAGGTGGCGCCTAGAACCTGATCACGTCACAGAGCGCCTAACCCTCCAGGCACCGCCCAGAGGCTTCCCAGCACCCCTGGGGCGCATGTGCAGTCAAGGAGGCATAAGCAGGGCCTGATGGGCTGTGAGCAACAACTGACTACCGCTAAGAGGCGTCACTCCCCCTCCCGCTAAAGCTGATCCTGTTGGAATGCAAATGCAAATGCACCTCAGCACACTGGGCAAGGCATAGAAACCCAAATCATCCAGCCACCCCCTGGAGGCTTTGCTACACGGCGGGCCGCGCATGCGCAGTCCTGCAACCTCAGAAGCACACCAGGCTGCTACCTAGCAAGCCAGTGAAGGGCTTCAAGTGGTCTCGGTCAAGTGAGCAGTTGCTTTTTCCAGACTAATAGGACGTCAGTCGCAGGAAAAGGAGCCACAAGGTAGAAAAGGAAGGCCCCAACCCTCCTCCCTCATATACACACCTCCTGCACAGAGAAAAGAAGCAGAGGGATTTGGGGACAGAACAGGGAGACTACAGCTTAGAGGAATGCGGACTGTTGTGCACGAGAGGACTGGGAGAGGCCAGGAGTACAGAGGCTGAGAGCAGAGGGCGAATTGGAGAAGATAACAAGGGCCAGCAAGAGGGAGGGGGTTCTGAATTCCTCAGAGGAAGGGACGAGATGCGTCGGGAGCTGTGTAGCCTGTGAAGCTCAGATGGAGGAGGAGGAAAATGGGAAGCAGAGGCAGGGACAAAGAGGCAGAGGCCCGGTGGCACGCGTGAGTTGATAGGAGTCTGGAGGCAGGAAGGCTAATGCTAGGAGTGGAAGCAGCAGCAAGGCAGGGGCAAGGAGGGCATGAAGAGAGAATCTCAGGGAGTTTGTGGTGAAGCAAATATGAGTGCAGGGGACAAGCCTCAGGAACTCAGCCGCTGATGGAAGTTGGTGGCGAGGAAGGCCAGGATGCTTGCCACGGGACGGGCGCCGTGCCCCCAAGCCCATGTACCAACGAGACGGAAATAGAGCCAGGGCATTCTGGGGCACAGGCCTCTGCCCCTCGCTGCCCACAGTGCCTTGCTTCAGGGTGTAGACCAGAGGGGTAAAGAATGCCTTCTTTGGTTGGCGTACTTCCTGGGGATAATCCCGTGGTCCTGCCGCATTCACATGTCTTCCCTCATTGCATTCCGCCAAGAGTTGTTTGCAATTCAGGTCGCTCAAGCTGCATGGTACAGGGAATGGGAAACAGGTAAGGACAGCAGGGGAAGACACAAGTGCCAATGGGCTGGCCAACATGCAGGGCTGGGCTCCCAACCACGCCCACCACAACAATATCAGGCTTGATTCGATCAAGTCGGACCCTGTGCCATGAAAACCCTTAGCACCTTCCAAGGCACGGTAAACTGGGTGTGCTCGCAAGTGCGTGAGTGTGTCCGTGTTTGGTTGTACGAGTGCGTGTGTGTTCCTGACACCGTACATGGGTGTACTTCCTAAACATAAGTCTGGATATGTGTAAATAGGCATCTGGATGTGGTTCCAGGAGGTCCCGTCACAGTGTGTTCTGAGTGAGCATGTGGAGGCTGCGGCAAGTGACAGAGAAAGACAGAGATGGAGAGTGGGCTTGCATGTGAGAAATTTTCTGTCCATGTGCGGTGGTAGGAGTGTGTCCGATATGAAGTTGAACAGATGCGATTCAAAGTGTGTGCACGTATACTTGCTTGCTTGAAATTCCCAGGAAACCACTCATTTGGCAAGGCTGCCTTTAGTGCTGTCTGCTTCTCCAAGGTCTCCAGACATGAGTCCGGGGATGCTAAGCAGCCACTGCTGTTGGCGATCCGCATGACAGTGATGATGACGCCTACGAATAGCATTGCTGGGAGCCAGGGTGCCTTGGCCAACGCAGGGAAGCGTCAGAATTCCCTTTCCCTGGTGTCTGAGCATAGCACCCTGCAGGAGCCTAAAACTTATGGCTGTGAGCCAACGGCCCCCGCATTGC
This sequence comes from Perognathus longimembris pacificus, assembly GCF_023159225.1. NCBI lineage: Eukaryota > Metazoa > Chordata > Mammalia > Rodentia > Heteromyidae > Perognathus > Perognathus longimembris. The sequence goes on from NW_025960251.1 coordinate 27,995, forward strand.
CAGCTCCTGCCTATAGCCATTATGACCCACCGCTACTCGGTAGGAGGAAGGATCTGGCAGAGATGTGGGCCAGAGAGGCCAGGCAAGAGGGCAAACAAGAGTGGAGCGGTCACCTGTGCAGTTAGGAGAACCCAATAACCCCTCCCCTGCTGACCTTGAATCTCCATTGTGCTGTCATCGAACAGATGACGTGGGTGGGGAGAGAGGTGGCGGATTCAGACACCGGCCACTTCCGGGACTGGCAAGGGCAGAGGAGGTGGGGGAGCTGTCCAACACGGGTTCAGCCAGGATGTGGGATGGAGCGGGAGCGGAGGTGAAAAGTGGACCCAGCCCGTCCCAGCGGGGATTCCAGGTGTGCGATTTGTGGCTCCGGAGGTCCTGTACTTCCCTGTTGGCCTGTGAGAACTGGTGAGCAGTCAGAGCCAACCCCTAAGGGCCTTCGCGTCCCTTTCACTATGGCAACTCCACTTGGAACACTGGCACACGTCAGCAGGTGGCGCCTAGAACCTGATCACGTCACAGAGCGCCTAACCCTCCAGGCACCGCCCAGAGGCTTCCCAGCACCCCTGGGGCGCATGTGCAGTCAAGGAGGCATAAGCAGGGCCTGATGGGCTGTGAGCAACAACTGACTACCGCTAAGAGGCGTCACTCCCCCTCCCGCTAAAGCTGATCCTGTTGGAATGCAAATGCAAATGCACCTCAGCACACTGGGCAAGGCATAGAAACCCAAATCATCCAGCCACCCCCTGGAGGCTTTGCTACACGGCGGGCCGCGCATGCGCAGTCCTGCAACCTCAGAAGCACACCAGGCTGCTACCTAGCAAGCCAGTGAAGGGCTTCAAGTGGTCTCGGTCAAGTGAGCAGTTGCTTTTTCCAGACTAATAGGACGTCAGTCGCAGGAAAAGGAGCCACAAGGTAGAAAAGGAAGGCCCCAACCCTCCTCCCTCATATACACACCTCCTGCACAGAGAAAAGAAGCAGAGGGATTTGGGGACAGAACAGGGAGATACAGCTTAGAGGAATGCGGACTGTTGTGCACGAGAGGACTGGGAGAGGCCAGGAGTACAGAGGCTGAGAGCAGAGGGCGAATTGGAGAAGATAACAAGGGCCAGCAAGAGGGAGGGGGTTCTGAATTCCTCAGAGGAAGGGACGAGATGCGTCGGGAGCTGTGTAGCCTGTGAAGCTCAGATGGAGGAGGAGGAAAATGGGAAGCAGAGGCAGGGGCAAAGAGGCAGAGGCCCGGTGGCACGCGTGAGTTGATAGGAGTCTGGAGGCAGGAAGGCTAATGCTAGGAGTGGAAGCAGCAGCAAGGCAGGGGCAAGGAGGGCATGAAGAGAGAATCTCAGGGAGTTTGTGGTGAAGCAAATATGAGTGCAGGGGACAAGCCTCAGGAACTCAGCCGCTGATGGAAGTTGGTGGCGAGGAAGGCCAGGATGCTTGCCACGGGACGGGCGCCGTGCCCCCAAGCCCATGTACCAACGAGACGGAAATAGAGCCAGGGCATTCTGGGGCACAGGCCTCTGCCCCTCGCTGCCCACAGTGCCTTGCTTCAGGGTGTAGACCAGAGGGGTAAAGAATGCCTTCTTTGGTTGGCGTACTTCCTGGGGATAATCCCGTGGTCCTGCCGCATTCACATGTCTTCCCTCATTGCATTCCGCCAAGAGTTGTTTGCAATTCAGGTCGCTCAAGCTGCATGGTACAGGGAATGGGAAACAGGTAAGGACAGCAGGGGAAGACACAAGTGCCAATGGGCTGGCCAACATGCAGGGCTGGGCTCCCAACCACGCCCACCACAACAATATCAGGCTTGATTCGATCAAGTCGGACCCTGTGCCATGAAAACCCTTAGCACCTTCCAAGGCACGGTAAACTGGGTGTGCTCGCAAGTGCGTGAGTGTGTCCGTGTTTGGTTGTACGAGTGCGTGTGTGTTCCTGACACCGTACATGGGTGTACTTCCTAAACATAAGTCTGGATATGTGTAAATAGGCATCTGGATGTGGTTCCAGGAGGTCCCGTCACAGTGTGTTCTGAGTGAGCATGTGGAGGCTGCGGCAAGTGACAGAGAAAGACAGAGATGGAGAGTGGGCTTGCATGTGAGAAATTTTCTGTCCATGTGCGGTGGTAGGAGTGTGTCCGATATGAAGTTGAACAGATGCGATTCAAAGTGTGTGCACGTATACTTGCTTGCTTGAAATTCCCAGGAAACCACTCATTTGGCAAGGCTGCCTTTAGTGCTGTCTGCTTCTCCAAGGTCTCCAGACATGAGTCCGGGGATGCTAAGCAGCCACTGCTGTTGGCGATCCGCATGACAGTGATGATGACGCCTACGAATAGCATTGCTGGGAGCCAGGGTGCCTTGGCCAACGCAGGGAAGCGTCAGAATTCCCTTTCCCTGGTGTCTGAGCATAGCACCCTGCAGGAGCCTAAAACTTATGGCTGTGAGCCAACGGCCCCCGCATTGCCAGCTCCTGCCTATAGCCATTATGACCCACCGCTACTCGGTAGGAGGAAGGATCTGGCAGAGATGTGGGCCAGAGAGGCCAGGCAAGAGGGCAAACAAGAGTGGAGCGGTCACCTGTGCAGTTAGGAGAACCCAATAACCCCTCCCCTGCTGACCTTGAATCTCCATTGTGCTGTCATCGAACAGATGACGTGGGTGGGGAGAGAGGTGGCGGATTCAGACACCGGCCACTTCCGGGACTGGCAAGGGCAGAGGAGGTGGGGGAGCTGTCCAACACGGGTTCAGCCAGGATGTGGGATGGAGCGGGAGCGGAGGTGAAAAGTGGACCCAGCCCGTCCCAGCGGGGATTCCAGGTGTGCGATTTGTGGCTCCGGAGGTCCTGTACTTCCCTGTTGGCCTGTGAGAACTGGTGAGCAGTCAGAGCCAACCCCTAAGGGCCTTCGCGTCCCTTTCACTATGGCAACTCCACTTGGAACACTGGCACACGTCAGCAGGTGGCGCCTAGAACCTGATCACGTCACAGAGCGCCTAACCCTCCAGGCACCGCCCAGAGGCTTCCCAGCACCCCTGGGGCGCATGTGCAGTCAAGGAGGCATAAGCAGGGCCTGATGGGCTGTGAGCAACAACTGACTACCGCTAAGAGGCGTCACTCCCCCTCCCGCTAAAGCTGATCCTGTTGGAATGCAAATGCAAATGCACCTCAGCACACTGGGCAAGGCATAGAAACCCAAATCATCCAGCCACCTCCTGGAGGCTTTGCTACACGGCGGGCCGCGCATGCGCAGTCCTGCAACCTCAGAAGCACACCAGGCTGCTACCTAGCAAGCCAGTGAAGGGCTTCAAGTGGTCTCGGTCAAGTGAGCAGTTGCTTTTTCCAGACTAATAGGATGTCAGTCGCAGGAAAAGGAGCCACAAGGTAGAAAAGGAAGGCCCCAACCCTCCTCCCTCATATACACACCTCCTGCACAGAGAAAAGAAGCAGAGGGATTTGGGGACAGAACAGGGAGATTACAGCTTAGAGGAATGCGGACTGTTGTGCACGAGAGGACTGGGAGAGGCCAGGAGTACAGAGGCTGAGAGCAGAGGGCGAATTGGAGAAGATAACAAGGGCCAGGAAGAGGGAGGGGGTTCTGAATTCCTCAGAGGAAGGGACGAGATGCGTCGGGAGCTGTGTAGCCTGTGAAGCTCAGATGGAGGAGGAGGAAAATGGGAAGCAGAGGCAGGGGCAAAGAGGCAGAGGCCCGGTGGCACGCGTGAGTTGATAGGAGTCTGGAGGCAGGAAGGCTAATGCTAGGAGTGGAAGCAGCAGCAAGGCAGGGGCAAGGAGGGCATGAAGAGAGAATCTCAGGGAGTTTGTGGTGAAGCAAATATGAGTGCAGGGGACAAGCCTCAGGAACTCAGCCGCTGATGGAAGTTGGTGGCGAGGAAGGCCAGGATGCTTGCCACGGGACGGGCGCCGTGCCCCCAAGCCCATGTACCAACGAGACGGAAATAGAGCCAGGGCATTCTGGGGCACAGGCCTCTGCCCCTCGCTGCCCACAGTGCCTTGCTTCAGGGTGTAGACCAGAGGGGTAAAGAATGCCTTCTTTGGTTGGCGTACTTCCTGGGGATAATCCCGTGGTCCTGCCGCATTCACATGTCTTCCCCTCATTGCATTCCGCCAAGAGTTGTTTGCAATTCAGGTCGCTCAAGCTGCATGGTACAGGGAATGGGAAACAGGTAAGGACAGCAGGGGAAGACACAAGTGCCAATGGGCTGGCCAACATGCAGGGCTGGGCTCCCAACCACGCCCACCACAACAATATCAGGCTTGATTCGATCAAGTCGGACCCTGTGCCATGAAAACCCTTAGCACCTTCCAAGGCACGGTAAACTGGGTGTGCTCGCAAGTGCGTGAGTGTGTCCGTGTTTGGTTGTACGAGTGCGTGTGTGTTCCTGACACCGTACATGGGTGTACTTCCTAAACATAAGTCTGGATATGTGTAAATAGGCATCTGGATGTGGTTCCAGGAGGTCCCGTCACAGTGTGTTCTGAGTGAGCATGTGGAGGCTGCGGCAAGTGACAGAGAAAGACAGAGATGGAGAGTGGGCTTGCATGTGAGAAATTTTCTGTCCAAGTGCGGTGGTAGGAGTGTGTCCGATATGAAGTTGAACAGATGCGATTCAAAGTGTGTGCACGTATACTTGCTTGCTTGAAATTCCCAGGAAACCACTCATTTGGCAAGGCTGCCTTTAGTGCTGTCTGCTTCTCCAAGGTCTCCAGACATGAGTCCGGGGATGCTAAGCAGCCACTGCTGTTGGCGATCCGCATGACAGTGATGATGACGCCTACGAATAGCATTGCTGGGAGCCAGGGTGCCTTGGCCAACGCAGGGAAGCGTCAGAATTCCCTTTCCCTGGTGTCTGAGCATAGCACCCTGCAGGAGCCTAAAACTTATGGCTGTGAGCCAACGGCCCCCGCATTGCCAGCTCCTGCCTATAGCCATTATGACCCACCGCTACTCGGTAGGAGGAAGGATCTGGCAGAGATGTGGGCCAGAGAGGCCAGGCAAGAGGGCAAACAAGAGTGGAGCGGTCACCTGTGCAGTTAGGAGAACCCAATAACCCCTCCCCTGCTGACCTTGAATCTCCATTGTGCTGTCATCGAACAGATGACGTGGGTGGGGAGAGAGGTGGCGGATTCAGACACCGGCCACTTCCGGGACTGGCAAGGGCAGAGGAGGTGGGGGAGCTGTCCAACACGGGTTCAGCCAGGATGTGGGATGGAGCGGGAGCGGAGGTGAAAAGTGGACCCAGCCCGTCCCAGCGGGGATTCCAGGTGTGCGATTTGTGGCTCCGGAGGTCCTGTACTTCCCTGTTGGCCTGTGAGAACTGGTGAGCAGTCAGAGCCAACCCCTAAGGGCCTTCGCGTCCCTTTCACTATGGCAACTCCACTTGGAACACTGGCACACGTCAGCAGGTGGCGCCTAGAACCTGATCACGTCACAGAGCGCCTAACCCTCCAGGCACCGCCCAGAGGCTTCCCCAGCACCCCTGGGGCGCATGTGCAGTCAAGGAGGCATAAGCAGGGCCTGATGGGCTGTGAGCAACAACTGACTACCGCTAAGAGGCGTCACTCCCCCTCCCGCTAAAGCTGATCCTGTTGGAATGCAAATGCAAATGCACCTCAGCACACTGGGCAAGGCATAGAAACCCAAATCATCCAGCCACCTCCTGGAGGCTTTGCTACACGGCGGGCCGCGCATGCGCAGTCCTGCAACCTCAGAAGCACACCAGGCTGCTACCTAGCAAGCCAGTGAAGGGCTTCAAGTGGTCTCGGTCAAGTGAGCAGTTGCTTTTTCCAGACTAATAGGATGTCAGTCGCAGGAAAAGGAGCCACAAGGTAGAAAAGGAAGGCCCCAACCCTCCTCCCTCATATACACACCTCCTGCACAGAGAAAAGAAGCAGAGGGATTTGGGGACAGAACAGGGAGATTACAGCTTAGAGGAATGCGGACTGTTGTGCACGAGAGGACTGGGAGAGGCCAGGAGTACAGAGGCTGAGAGCAGAGGGCGAATTGGAGAAGATAACAAGGGCCAGCAAGAGGGAGGGGGTTCTGAATTCCTCAGAGGAAGGGACGAGATGCGTCGGGAGCTGTGTAGCCTGTGAAGCTCAGATGGAGGAGGAGGAAAATGGGAAGCAGAGGCAGGGGCAAAGAGGCAGAGGCCCGGTGGCACGCGTGAGTTGATAGGAGTCTGGAGGCAGGAAGGCTAATGCTAGGAGTGGAAGCAGCAGCAAGGCAGGGGCAAGGAGGGCATGAAGAGAGAATCTCAGGGAGTTTGTGGTGAAGCAAATATGAGTGCAGGGGACAAGCCTCAGGAACTCAGCCGCTGATGGAAGTTGGTGGCGAGGAAGGCCAGGATGCTTGCCACGGGACGGGCGCCGTGCCCCCAAGCCCATGTACCAACGAGACGGAAATAGAGCCAGGGCATTCTGGGGCACAGGCCTCTGCCCCTCGCTGCCCACAGTGCCTTGCTTCAGGGTGTAGACCAGAGGGGTAAAGAATGCCTTCTTTGGTTGGCGTACTTCCTGGGGATAATCCCGTGGTCCTGCCGCATTCACATGTCTTCCCTCATTGCATTCCGCCAAGAGTTGTTTGCAATTCAGGTCGCTCAAGCTGCATGGTACAGGGAATGGGAAACAGGTAAGGACAGCAGGGGAAGACACAAGTGCCAATGGGCTGGCCAACATGCAGGGCTGGGCTCCCAACCACGCCCACCACAACAATATCAGGCTTGATTCGATCAAGTCGGACCCTGTGCCATGAAAACCCTTAGCACCTTCCAAGGCACGGTAAACTGGGTGTGCTCGCAAGTGCGTGAGTGTGTCCGTGTTTGGTTGTACGAGTGCGTGTGTGTTCCTGACACCGTACATGGGTGTACTTCCTAAACATAAGTCTGGATATGTGTAAATAGGCATCTGGATGTGGTTCCAGGAGGTCCCGTCACAGTGTGTTCTGAGTGAGCATGTGGAGGCTGCGGCAAGTGACAGAGAAAGACAGAGATGGAGAGTGGGCTTGCATGTGAGAAATTTTCTGTCCAAGTGCGGTGGTAGGAGTGTGTCCGATATGAAGTTGAACAGATGCGATTCAAAGTGTGTGCACGTATACTTGCTTGCTTGAAATTCCCAGGAAACCACTCATTTGGCAAGGCTGCCTTTAGTGCTGTCTGCTTCTCCAAGGTCTCCAGACATGAGTCCGGGGATGCTAAGCAGCCACTGCTGTTGGCGATCCGCATGACAGTGATGATGACGCCTACGAATAGCATTGCTGGGAGCCAGGGTGCCTTGGCCAACGCAGGGAAGCGTCAGAATTCCCTTTCCCTGGTGTCTGAGCATAGCACCCTGCAGGAGCCTAAAACTTATGGCTGTGAGCCAACGGCCCCCGCATTGCCAGCTCCTGCCTATAGCCATTATGACCCACCGCTACTCGGTAGGAGGAAGGATCTGGCAGAGATGTGGGCCAGAGAGGCCAGGCAAGAGGGCAAACAAGAGTGGAGCGGTCACCTGTGCAGTTAGGAGAACCCAATAACCCCTCCCCTGCTGACCTTGAATCTCCATTGTGCTGTCATCGAACAGATGACGTGGGTGGGGAGAGAGGTGGCGGATTCAGACACCGGCCACTTCCGGGACTGGCAAGGGCAGAGGAGGTGGGGGAGCTGTCCAACACGGGTTCAGCCAGGATGTGGGATGGAGCGGGAGCGGAGGTGAAAAGTGGACCCAGCCCGTCCCAGCGGGGATTCCAGGTGTGCGATTTGTGGCTCCGGAGGTCCTGTACTTCCCTGTTGGCCTGTGAGAACTGGTGAGCAGTCAGAGCCAACCCCTAAGGGCCTTCGCGTCCCTTTCACTATGGCAACTCCACTTGGAACACTGGCACACGTCAGCAGGTGGCGCCTAGAACCTGATCACGTCACAGAGCGCCTAACCCTCCAGGCACCGCCCAGAGGCTTCCCAGCACCCCTGGGGCGCATGTGCAGTCAAGGAGGCATAAGCAGGGCCTGATGGGCTGTGAGCAACAACTGACTACCGCTAAGAGGCGTCACTCCCCCTCCCGCTAAAGCTGATCCTGTTGGAATGCAAATGCAAATGCACCTCAGCACACTGGGCAAGGCATAGAAACCCAAATCATCCAGCCACCCCCTGGAGGCTTTGCTACACGGCGGGCCGCGCATGCGCAGTCCTGCAACCTCAGAAGCACACCAGGCTGCTACCTAGCAAGCCAGTGAAGGGCTTCAAGTGGTCTCGGTCAAGTGAGCAGTTGCTTTTTCCAGACTAATAGGACGTCAGTCGCAGGAAAAGGAGCCACAAGGTAGAAAAGGAAGGCCCCAACCCTCCTCCCTCATATACACACCTCCTGCACAGAGAAAAGAAGCAGAGGGATTTGGGGACAGAACAGGGAGACTACAGCTTAGAGGAATGCGGACTGTTGTGCACGAGAGGACTGGGAGAGGCCAGGAGTACAGAGGCTGAGAGCAGAGGGCGAATTGGAGAAGATAACAAGGGCCAGCAAGAGGGAGGGGGTTCTGAATTCCTCAGAGGAAGGGACGAGATGCGTCGGAGCTGTGTAGCCTGTGAAGCTCAGATGGAGGAGGAGGAAAATGGGAAGCAGAGGCAGGGACAAAGAGGCAGAGGCCCGGTGGCACGCGTGAGTTGATAGGAGTCTGGAGGCAGGAAGGCTAATGCTAGGAGTGGAAGCAGCAGCAAGGCAGGGGCAAGGAGGGCATGAAGAGAGAATCTCAGGAGTTTGTGGTGAAGCAAATATGAGTGCAGGGGACAAGCCTCAGGAACTCAGCCGCTGATGGAAGTTGGTGGCGAGGAAGGCCAGGATGCTTGCCACGGGACGGGCGCCCGTGCCCCCAAGCCCATGTACCAACGAGACGGAAATAGAGCCAGGCATTCTGGGGCACAGGCCTCTGCCCCTCGCTGCCCACAGTGCCTTGCTTCAGGGTGTAGACCAGAGGGGTAAAGAATGCCTTCTTTGGTTGGCGTACTTCCTGGGGATAATCCCGTGGTCCTGCCGCATTCACATGTCTCCCCTCATTGCATTCCGCCAAGAGTTGTTTGCAATTCAGGTCGCTCAAGCTGCATGGTACAGGGAATGGGAAACAGGTAAGGACAGCAGGGGAAGACACAAGTGCCAATGGGCTGGCCCAACATGCAGGGCTGGGCTCCCCAACCACGCCCACCACAACAATATCAGGCTTGATTCGATCAAGTCGGACCCTGTGCCATGAAAACCCTTAGCACCTTCCAAGGCACGGTAAACTGGGTGTGCTCGCAAGTGCGTGAGTGTGTCCGTGTTTGGTTGTACGAGTGCGTGTGTGTTCCTGACAACCGTACATGGGTGTACTTCCTAAACATAAGTCTGGATATGTGTAAATAGCATCTGGATGTGGTTCCAGGAGGTCCCGTCACAGTGTGTTCTGAGTGAGCATGTGGAGGCTGCGGCAAGTGACAGAGAAAGACAGAGATGGAGAGTGGGCTTGCATGTGAGAAATTTTCTGTCCATGTGCGGTGGTAGGAGTGTGTCCGATATGAAGTTGAACAGATGCGATTCAAAGTGTGTGCACGTATACTTGCTTGCTTGAAATTCCCAGGAAACCACTCATTTGGCAAGGCTGCCTTTAGTGCTGTCTGCTTCTCCAAGGTCTCCAGACATGAGTCCGGGGATGCTAAGCAGCCACTGCTGTTGGCGATCCGCATGACAGTGATGATGACGCCTACGAATAGCATTGCTGGGAGCCAGGGTGCCTTGGCCAACGCAGGGAAGCGTCAGAATTCCCTTTCCCTGGTGTCTGAGCATAGCACCCTGCAGGAGCCTAAAACTTATGGCTGTGAGCCAACGGCCCCCGCATTGCCAGCTCCTGCCTATAGCCATTATGACCCACCGCTACTCGGTAGGAGGAAGGATCTGGCAGAGATGTGGGCCAGAGAGCCAGCAAGAGGGCAAACAAGAGTGGAGCGGTCACCTGTGCAGTTAGGAGAACCCAATAACCCCTCCCCTGCTGACCTTGAATCTCCATTGTGCTGTCATCGAACAGATGACGTGGGTGGGGAGAGAGGTGGCGGATTCAGACACCGGCCACTTCCGGGACTGGCAAGGGCAGAGGAGGTGGGGGAGCTGTCCAACACGGGTTCAGCCAGGATGTGGGATGGAGCGGGAGCGGAGGTGAAAAGTGGACCCAGCCCCGTCCCAGCGGGGATTCCAGGTGTGCGATTTGTGGCTCCGGAGGTCCTGTACTTCCCTGTTGGCCTGTGAGAACTGGTGAGCAGTCAGAGCCAACCCCTAAGGGCCTTCGCGTCCCTTTCACTATGGCAACTCCACTTGGAACACTGGCACACGTCAGCAGGTGGCGCCTAGAACCTGATCACGTCACAGAGCGCCTAACCCTCCCAGGCACCGCCCAGAGGCTTCCCAGCACCCCTGGGGCGCATGTGCAGTCAAGGAGGCATAAGCAGGCCTGATGGGCTGTGAGCAACAACTGACTACCGCTAAGAGGCGTCACTCCCCCTCCCGCTAAAGCTGATCCTGTTGGAATGCAAATGCAAATGCACCTCAGCACACTGGGCAAGGCATAGAAACCCAAATCATCCAGCCACCCCCTGGAGGCTTTGCTACACGGCGGGCCGCGCATGCGCAGTCCTGCAACCTCAGAAGCACACCAGGCTGCTACCTAGCAAGCCAGTGAAGGGCTTCAAGTGGTCTCGGTCAAGTGAGCAGTTGCTTTTTCCAGACTAATAGGACGTCAGTCGCAGGAAAAGGAGCCACAAGGTAGAAAAGGAAGGCCCCAACCCTCCTCCCTCATATACACACCTCCTGCACAGAGAAAAGAAGCAGAGGGATTTGGGGACAGAACAGGGAGACTACAGCTTAGAGGAATGCGGACTGTTGTGCACGAGAGGACTGGGAGAGGCCAGGAGTACAGAGGCTGAGAGCAGAGGGCGAATTGGAGAAGATAACAAGGGCCAGCAAGAGGGAGGGGGTTCTGAATTCCTCAGAGGAAGGGACGAGATGCGTCGGAGCTGTGTAGCCTGTGAAGCTCAGATGGAGGAGGAGGAAAATGGGAAGCAGAGGCAGGGACAAAGAGGCAGAGGCCCGGTGGCACGCGTGAGTTGATAGGAGTCTGGAGGCAGGAAGGCTAATGCTAGGAGTGGAAGCAGCAGCAAGGCAGGGGCAAGGAGGGCATGAAGAGAGAATCTCAGGAGTTTGTGGTGAAGCAAATATGAGTGCAGGGGACAAGCCTCAGGAACTCAGCCGCTGATGGAAGTTGGTGGCGAGGAAGGCCAGGATGCTTGCCACGGGACGGGCGCCCGTGCCCCCAAGCCCATGTACCAACGAGACGGAAATAGAGCCAGGCATTCTGGGGCACAGGCCTCTGCCCCTCGCTGCCCACAGTGCCTTGCTTCAGGGTGTAGACCAGAGGGGTAAAGAATGCCTTCTTTGGTTGGCGTACTTCCTGGGGATAATCCCGTGGTCCTGCCGCATTCACATGTCTCCCCTCATTGCATTCCGCCAAGAGTTGTTTGCAATTCAGGTCGCTCAAGCTGCATGGTACAGGGAATGGGAAACAGGTAAGGACAGCAGGGGAAGACACAAGTGCCAATGGGCTGGCCCAACATGCAGGGCTGGGCTCCCCAACCACGCCCACCACAACAATATCAGGCTTGATTCGATCAAGTCGGACCCTGTGCCATGAAAACCCTTAGCACCTTCCAAGGCACGGTAAACTGGGTGTGCTCGCAAGTGCGTGAGTGTGTCCGTGTTTGGTTGTACGAGTGCGTGTGTGTTCCTGACAACCGTACATGGGTGTACTTCCTAAACATAAGTCTGGATATGTGTAAATAGCATCTGGATGTGGTTCCAGGAGGTCCCGTCACAGTGTGTTCTGAGTGAGCATGTGGAGGCTGCGGCAAGTGACAGAGAAAGACAGAGATGGAGAGTGGGCTTGCATGTGAGAAATTTTCTGTCCATGTGCGGTGGTAGGAGTGTGTCCGATATGAAGTTGAACAGATGCGATTCAAAGTGTGTGCACGTATACTTGCTTGCTTGAAATTCCCAGGAAACCACTCATTTGGCAAGGCTGCCTTTAGTGCTGTCTGCTTCTCCAAGGTCTCCAGACATGAGTCCGGGGATGCTAAGCAGCCACTGCTGTTGGCGATCCGCATGACAGTGATGATGACGCCTACGAATAGCATTGCTGGGAGCCAGGGTGCCTTGGCCAACGCAGGGAAGCGTCAGAATTCCCTTTCCCTGGTGTCTGAGCATAGCACCCTGCAGGAGCCTAAAACTTATGGCTGTGAGCCAACGGCCCCCGCATTGCCAGCTCCTGCCTATAGCCATTATGACCCACCGCTACTCGGTAGGAGGAAGGATCTGGCAGAGATGTGGGCCAGAGAGCCAGCAAGAGGGCAAACAAGAGTGGAGCGGTCACCTGTGCAGTTAGGAGAA
>NW_025960252.1:0-19812 GCF_023159225.1 Perognathus longimembris pacificus
AAACCTTCTGAGAATAAAAACAGCTGTAGCTTGTTAAGGTAATTACACAGGGGAAAGGATAATGTACTGGGAACTCCTCAGAAGAATCTGATTTGTGGTGAGGGGAGAGAGATAAAAGCTCATTTAGGAACGACATGAACATGCTGCGTAGGTAGCTGTTTATCAGTAAATATCTCCACAGAGATTAAGAAAAGCAGTAGCTTAATAAATTAAGTACTTCCTGGTATGGTTACTGTACTGGTAACTCCCCAAAAGAACCTGGAGTGTTGTGAGGGAACAGAGAAAAAAGCTCATTTAGGACCTGCACTTACGAAGGGGGTAGGCAGCTGTATATCAGGGAGTAAACCTTCTGAGAATAAAAACAGCTGGAGCTTGTTAAGGTAATTACACAGGGGAAAGGATAATGTACTGGGAAACCCTCAGAAGAATCAGATTTGTGGTGAGGGGAGAGAGATAAAAGCTCATTTAGGAACGACATGAACATGCTGCTTAGGTAGCTGTTTATCAGTAAATATCTCCACTGAGATTAAGAAAAGCAGTAGCTTAATAAATTAAGTACTTCCTGGTATGGTTACTGTACTGGTAACTCCCCAAAAGAATCTGGATTTTGGTGAGGGATCAGAGAAAAAAGCTCATTTAGGACCTGCACTTACGAAGGGGGTAGACAGCTGTATATCAGGGAGTAAACCTTTTTAGAATAAAAACAGCTGGAGCTTGTTTAGGTAATTACACAGGGGAAAAGATAATGTACTGGGAACTCCTCAGAAGATTCTGATTTGTGTTGAGGGGAGAGAGATAACAGCTCATTTAGGAACGACATGAACATGCTGCGTAGGTAGCTGTTTATCAGTAAATATCAACACTGAGATTAAGAAAAGCAGTAGCTTAATATATTAAGTACTTCCTGGTATGGTTACTGTACTGGTAACTCCCCAAAAGAATCTGGATTGTGGTGAGGGAACAGAGAAAATAGCTCATTTAGGACCTGCACTTACGAAGGGGGTAGGCAGCTGTATATCTGGGAGTAAACCTTCTGAGAATAAAAACAGCTGGAGCTTGTTAAGGTAATTACACAGGGGAAAGGATAATGTACTGGGAACTCCTCAGAAGAATCTGATTTGTGGTGAGGGGAGAGAGATAAAATCTCATTTAGGAACGACATGAACATGCTGCGTAGGTCGCTGTTTATCAGTAAATATCTCCACTGAGATTAAGAAAAGCAGTAGCTTAATAAATTAAGTACTTCCTGGTATGGTTACTGTACTGGTACCTCCCCAAAAGAACCTGGATTGTGGTGAGGGAACAGAGAAAAAAGCTCATTTAGGACCTGCACTTACTAAGGGGGTAGGCACCTGTATATCAGGGAGTAAACCTTCTGAGAATAAAAACAGCTGGAGCTTGTTAAGGTAATTACACAGGGGAAAGGATAATGTACTGGGAACTCCTCAGAAGAATCTGATTTGTGGTGAGGGGAGAGAGATAAAAGCTCATTTAGGAACGACATGAACATGCTGCGTAGGTAGCTGTTTATCAGTAAATATCTCCACTGAGATTAAGAAAAGCAGTAGCTTAATAAATTAAGTACTTCCTTATATGGTTACTGTACTGGTAACTCCCCGAAAGAATCTGGATTGTGGTGAGGGAACAGAGAAAAAAGCTAATTTAGGACCTGCACTTACGAAGGGGGTAGGCAGCTGTATATCAGGGAGTAAACCTTCTGAGAATAAAAACAGCTGGAGCTTGTTAAGGTAATTACACAGGGGAAAGTATAATGTACTGGGAACTCCTCAGAAGAATCTGATTTGTGGTGAGGGGAGAGAGATAACAGCTCATTTAGGAACGACATGAACATGATGCGTAGGTAGCTGTTTATCAGTAAATATATCCACTGAGATTAAGAAAAGCAGTAGCTTAATAAATTAAGTACTTCCTGGTATGGTTACTCTACTGGTAATTCCCCAAAAGAATCTGGATTGTGGTGAGGGAACAGAGAAAAAAGCTCATTTAAAACCTGCACTTCCGAAGGGGGTAGGCAGCTGTATATCAGGGAGTAAACCTTCTGAGAATAAAAACAGCTGGAGCTTGTTAAGGTAATTACAGAGGGGAAAGCATAATGTACTGGGAACTCCTCAGAAGAATCTGATTTGTGGTGAGGTGAGAGAGATAAAAGCTCATTTAGGAACGACATGAACATGCTGCGTAGGTAGCTGTTTATCAGTAAATATCTCCACTGAGATTAAGAAAAGCAGTAGCTTAATAAATTAAGTACTTCCTGGTATGGTTACTGTACTGGTAACTCCCCAAAAGAATCTGGATTTTGGTGAGGGAACAGAGAAAAAAGCTCATTTAGGACCTGCACTTACGAAGGGGGTAGGCCGCTGTATATGAGGGAGTAAACCTTCTGAGAATAAAAACAGCTGGAGCTTGTTAAGGTAATTACACAGGGGAAAGGATAATGTACTGGGAACTCCTCAGAAGAATCTGATTTGTGGTGAGGGGAGAGAGATAACAGCTCATTTAGGAACGACATGAACATGATGCGTAGGTAGCTGTTTATCAGTAAATATATCCACTGAGTTTAAGAAAAGCAGTAGCTTAATAAATTAAGTACTTCCTGGTATGGTTACTCTACTGGTAATTCCCCAAAAGAATCTGGATTGTGGTGAGGGAACAGAGAAAAAAGCTCATTTAGGACCTGCACTTACGAAGGGGGTAGGCATCTGTATATCAGGGAGTAAACCTTCTGAGAATATAAACAGCTGGAGCTTGTTAAGGTAATTAAACAGGGGAAAGGATAATGTACTGGGAACTCCTCAGAAGAATCTGATTTGTGGTGAGGGGGAGGAGAGGATAAAAGCTCATTTAGGAACGACATGAACATGCTGCGTAGGTAGCTGTTATCAGTAAATATCTCCACTGAGATTAAGAAAAGCAGTAGCTTAATAAATTAAGTACTTTCTGGTATGGTCACTGTACTGGTAACTCCCCAAAAGAATCTGGATTGTGGTGAGGGAACAGAGAAAAAAGCTCATTTAGGACCTGCAAATAGGAAGGGGGTAGGCAGCTGTATATCAGGGAGAATCCCTTGTAAGAATAAAAACAGCTGGAGCTTGTTAAGGTAATTACACAGGGGAAGGATAATGTACTGGGAACTCCTCAGAAGAATCTGATTTGTGGTGAGGGGAGAGAGATAAAAGCTCATTTAGGAACGACATGAACATGCTGCGTAGGTAGCTGTTTATCAGTAAATATCTCCACTGAGATTAAGAAAAGGAGTAGCTTAATAAATTAAGTACTTCCTGGTATGGTTACTGTACTGGTAACTCCCCAAATGAATCTGGCTTTTGGTGAGTGAACAGAGAAAAAAGCTAATTTAGGACCTGCAAATAGGAAGGGGGTAGGCAGCTGTATATCAGGGAGTATCCCTTCTGAGAATAAAAACAGCTAGAGCTTGTTAAGGTAATTACACAGGGGAAAGGATAATGTACTGGGAACTCCTCAGAAGAATCTGATTTGTGGTGAGGGGAGAGAGATTAAAGCTCATTTAGGAACGACATGAACATGCTGCGTAGGTAGCTGTTTATCAGTAAATATCTCCACTGAGAATAAGAAAAGCAGTAGCTTAATAAATTAAGTACTCCCTCTTGTGGTGACTGTACTGGTAACTCCCAAAAAGAATCTGGATCGTGGTGAGGGAACAGAGAAAAAAGCTCATTTATGACCTGCACTTATGAAGGGGGTATGCAACTGTCTATCAGAGAGTATCCCTTCTGAGAATAAAAACAACTAGAGCTTGTTAAGGTAATTACACAGGGGAAAGGATAATGTACTGGGAACTCCTCAGAAGAATCTGATTTGTGGTGAGGGGAGAGAGATAAAAGCTCAATTAGAAACGACTTGAACATGATGTGTAGGTAGCTGTTTATCAGTAAATATCTCCACTGAGATTAAGAAAAGCAGTAGCTTAATAAATTAAGTACTTCCTGGTATGGTTACTGTACTGGTAACTCCCCAAATTAATCTGGATTGTGGTGAGGGAACAGAGAAAAAAGCTCATTTAGGACCTGCACTTATGAAGGGGGTATGCAGCTGTCTATCAGGGAGTATCCCTTCTGAGAATAAAAACAGCTAGAGCTTGTTAAGGTAATTACACAGGGGAAAGGATAATGTACTGGGAACTCCTCAGAAGAATCTGATTTGTGGTGAGGGGAGAGAGATAAAAGCTCATTTAGGAAAGACATGAACATGCTGCGTAGGTAGCTGTTTATCAGTACATATCTCCAATGAGATTAAGAAACGCAGTAGCTTAATAAATTAAGTACTTCCTGGTATGGTTACTGTACTGGTAACTCCCCAAAAGAACCTGGATTGTGGTGAGGGAACAGAGAAAAAAGCTCATTTAGGACCTGCACTTACGAAGGGGGTAGGCAGCTGTATATCAGGGAGTAAACCTTCTGAGATTAAAAACAGCGGGAGCTTGTTAAGGTAATTACACAGAGGAAAGGATAATGTACTGGGAACTACTCAGAAGAATCTGATTTGCGGTGAGGGGAGAGAGATAAAAGCTCATTTAGGACCGACAAGAACATGCTGCGTAGGTAGCTGTTAATCAGTAAATTTCTCCACTGAGATTAAGAAAAGCAGTAGCTTAATAAATTAAGTACTTCCTCTTTTGGTTACTGTACTGGTAACTCCCCTAAAGAATCTGGATTGTGGTGAGGGAACAGAGAAAAAAGCTCATTTAGGACCTGCACTTACGAAGGGAGTACGCAGCTGTCTATCAGGGAGTATCCGTTCTGAGAATAAAAAACAGCTGGAGCTTGTTAAGGTAATTACACAGGGGAAAGTATAATGTACTGGGAACTCCTCAGAAGAATCTGATTTGTGTTGAGGGTTGAGAGATAAAAGCTCAATTAGAAACGACTTGAACATGCTGCGGAGGTAGCTGTTTATCAGTAAATATCTCCACTGAGATTAAGAAAAGCAGTAGCTTAATAAATTAAGTACTTCCTCTTGTGGTGACTGTACTGGTAACTCCCCAATAGAATCTATATTGTGGTGAGGGAACAGAGAAAAAAGCTCATTTAGGACCTGCAAATAGAAAGGGGGTAGGCAGCTGTATATCAGGGAGAATCCCTTCTAAGAATAAAAACAGCTGGAGCTTGTTAAGGTAATTACACAGGGGAAGGATAATGTACTGGGAACTCCTCAGAAGAATCTGATTTGTGGTGAGGGGAGAGAGATAAAAGCTCATTTAGGAACGACATGAACATGCTGCGTAGGTCGCTGTTTATCAGTAAATATCTCCACTGAGATTAAGAAAAGCAGTAGCTTAATAAATTAAGTACTTCCTGGTATGGTTACTGTACTGGTAACTCCCCAAATGAATCTGGCTTTTGGTGAGGGAACAGAGAAAAAGCTCATTTAGGACCTGCAAATAGGAAGGGGGTAGGCAGCTGTATATCAGGGAATATCCCTTCTGAGAATAAAAACAGCTAGAGCTTGTTAAAGTAATTACACAGGGGAAAGGATAATGTACTGGGAACTCCTCAGAAGAATCTGATTTGTGGTGAGGGGGAGAGAGATAAAAGCTCATTTAGGAACGACATGAACATGCTGCGTAGGTAGCTGTTTATCAGTAAATATCTCCACTGAGAATAAGAAAAGCAGTAGCTTAATAATTTAAGTACTCCCTCTTGTGGTGTCTGTACTGGTAACTCCCAAAAAGAATCTGGATCGTGGTGAGGGAACAGAGAAAAAAGCTCATTTAGGACCTGCACTTATGAAGGGGGTATGCAGCTGTCTATCAGGGAGTATCCCGTCTGCGAATAAAAACAGCTAGAGCTTGTTAAGGTAATTACACAGGGGAAAGGATAATGTACTGGGAACTCCTCAGAAGAATCTGATTTGTGGTGAGGGGAGAGAGATAAAAGCTCATTTAGGAAAGACATGAACATGCTGCGTAGGTAGCTGTTTATCAGTACATATCTCCAATGAGATTAAGAAAAGCAGTAGCTTAAGAAATTAAGTACTTCCTGGTATGGTTACTGTACTGGTAACTCCCCAAAAGAACCTGGATTGTGGTGAGGGAACAGAGAAAAAAGCTCATTTAGGACCTGCACTTACGAAGGGGGTAGGCAGCTGTATATCAGGGAGTAAACCTTCTGAGATTAAAAACAGCGGGAGCTTGTTAAGGTAATTACACAGAGGAAAGGATAATGTACTGGGAAATACTCAGAAGAATCTGATTTGTGGTGAGGGGAGAGAGATAAAAGCTCATTTAGGACCGACAAGAACATGCTGCGTAGGTAGCTGTTTATCAGTAAATATCTCCACTGAGATTAAGAAAAGCAGTAGCTTAATAAATTAAGTACTTCCTGGTATAGTTACTGTACTGGTAACTCCCCAAAAGAATCTGGATTGTGGTGAGGGAACAGAGAAAAAAGCTCTTTTACGTCCTGCGCTTACGAAGGGTTTGGAAGCTGTATATCAGGGAGTAAATCTTCTGAGAATAAAAACAGCTGGAGCTTGTTAAGGTAATTACACAGGGGAAAGGATAATGTACTGGGAACTCCTCAGAAGAATCTGATTTGTGGTGAGGGGAGAGAGATAAAAGCTCATTTAAGAACGACATGAACATGCTACGTATGTAGCTGTTTATCAGTAAATACCTCCACTGAGATTAAGAAAAGCAGTAGCTTAAGAAATTAAGTACTTCCTGGTATGGTTAATGTACTGGTAACTCCCCAAAAGAATCTGGATTGTGGTGAGGGAACAGAGAAAAAAGCTCATTTAGGACCTGCAATTACGAAGGGGGTAGGCAGCTGTATATCAGGGAGTAAACCTTCTGAGAATAAAAACAGCTGGAGCTTGTTAAGGTAATTACACAGGGGAAAGGATAATGTACTGGGAACTCCTCAGAAGAATCTGATTTGTTGTGAGGGGAGAGAGATAAAAGCTCATTTAGGAACGACATGAACATGCTGAGTAGGTAGCTGTTTATCAGTAAATATCTCCACTGAGATGAAGAAAAGCAGTAGCTTAATAAATTAAGTACTTCCTGGTATGGGTACTGTACTGGTAACTCCCCAAATGAATCTGGATTGTGGTGAGGGAACAGAGAAAAAAGCTCATTTAGGACCTGCAAATAGGAAGGGGGTAGGCAGCTGTATATCAGGGAGTATCCCTTCTGAGAAAAAAAAAACAGCTGGAGCTTGTTTAGTATTTACACATGGGAAAGTATAATGTACTGGGAACTCCACAGAAGAATCTGATTCGTGGTGAGGGGGAGAGAGATAAAAGCTCATTTAGGAACGACATAAAAATGCTGCGTAGGTAGCTGTTTATCAGTAAATATCTCCACTGAGAATAAGAAAAGCAGTATCTTAATAAATTAAGTACTTCCTGGTGTAGTTACTGTACTGGTAACTCCCCAAAAGAATCTGGATTGTGGTGAGGGAACAGAGAAAATAAGCTCATTTAGTACCTGCACTTACGAAGGGGGTAGGCAGCTGTATATCAGGGAGTAAACCTTCTGAGATCAAAAACAGCTGGAGCTTGTTAAGGTAATTACACAGAGGAAAGGATAATGTACTGGGAACTACTCAGAAGAATCTGATTTGTGGTGAGGGGAGAGAGATAAAAGCTCATTTAGGAACGACAAGAACATGCTGCGTAGGTAGCTGTTTATCAGTAAATTTCTCCACTGAGATTAAGAAAAGCAGTAGCTTAATAAATTAAGTACTTCCTCTTCTGGTTACTGTACTGGTAACTCCCCAAAAGAATCTGGATTGTGGTGAGGGAACAGAGAAAAAATCTCATTTAGGACCTGCACTTACGAAGGGAGTACGCAGCTTTCTATCAGGGAGTATCCGTTCTGAGAATAAAAACAGCTGGAGCTTGTTCAGGTAATTACACAGGGGAAAGGATAATGTACTGGGAACTCCTCAGAAGAATCTGATTTGTGTTGAGGGTTGAGAGATAAAAGCTCATTTAGAAACGACTTGAACATGCTGCGGAGGTAGCTGTTTATCAGTAAATATCTCCACTGAGATTAAGAAAAGCAGTAGCTTAATAAATTAAGTACTTCCTCTTATGGTGACTGTACTGGTAACTCCCCAAAAGAATCTGGGTTGTGGTGAGGGAACAGAGAAAAAAGCTCATTTAGGACCTGCACTTATGAAGGGGGTATGCAGCTGTCTATCAGGGAGTATCCCTTCTGAGAATAAAAACGGCTGGAGCTTGTTAAGGTAATTACAGAGGGGAAAGGATAATGTACTGGAACTCCGGAGAAGAATCTGATTTGTGGTGAGGGGAGAGAGATAAAAGCTCATTTAGGAACGACATGAACATGCTGCGTAGGTAGCTGTTTATCAGTAAATATCTCCACTGAGATTAAGAAAAGCAGTAGCTTAATAAATTAAGTACTTCCTGGTATGGTTACTGTACTGGTAACTCCCCAAAAGAATCTGGATGGTGGTGAGGGAACAGAGAAAAAGCTCATTTAGGACCTGCACTTACGAAGGGGGTAGGCAGCTGTATATCAGGGAGTAAACCTTCTGAGAATAAAAACAGCTGGAGCTTGTTAAGGTAATTACACAGGCGAAAGGATAATGTACTGGGAACTCCTCAGAAGAATCTTATTTGTGGTGAGGGGAGAGAGATAAAAGATCATTTAGGAAAGACATGAACATGTTGCTTAGTTAGCTGTTTATCAGTAAATATCTCCACTGAGATTAAGAAAAGCAGTAGCTTAATAATTAAGTACTTCCTGGTATGGTTACTTTACTGGTAACTCCCCAAATTAATCTGGATTGTGGTGAGGGAACAGAGAAAAATGCTCATTTAGGACCTGCACTTACGAAGGGGGTAGGCAGGTGTATATCAGGGAGTAAACCTTCTGAGAATAAAAACAGCTGGAGCTTGTTAAGGTAATTACACAGGGGGAAAGGATAATGTACTGGGAACTCCTCAGAAGAATCTGATTTGTGGTGAGGGGAGAGAGATAAAAGCTCATTTAGGAACGACATGAACATGCTGCGTAGGTAGCTGTTTATCAGTAAATATCTCCACTGAGATTAAGAAAAGCAGTAGCTTAATAAATTAAGTACTTCCTGGTATGGTTACTGTACTGGTAATTCCCCAAAAGAACCTGGATTGCGGTGAGGGAACAGAGAAAAAAGCTCATTTAGGACCTGCACTTACGAAGGGGGTAGGCAGCTGTATATCAGGGAGTAAACCTTCTGAGAATAAAAACAGCTGGAGCTTGTTAAGGTAATTACACAGGGGAAAGGATAATGTACTGGGAACTCCTCAGAAGAATCTGATTTGTGGTGAGGGGAGAGAGATAAAAGCTCATTTAGGAACGACATGAACATGCTGCGTACGTAGCTGTTTATCAGTAAATATCTCCACTGAGATTAAGAAAAGCAGTAGCTTAATAAATTAAGTACTTTCTGGTATGGTTCCTGTACTGGTAACTCCCAAAAGAATCTGGATTGTGGTGAGGGAACAGAGAAAAAAGCTCATTTAGGACCTGCACTTACGAAGGGGGTAGGCAGCTGTATATCAGGGAGTAAACCTTCTGAGAATTAAAACAGCTGGAGCTTGTTAAGGTAATTACACAGGGGAAAGGATAATGTACTGGGAACTCCTCAGAAGAATCTGATTTGTTGTGAGGGGGAGAGAGATAAAAGCTCATTTAGGAACGACATGAACATGCTGCGTAGGTAGCTGTTTATCAGTAAATATCTCCACTGAGATTAAGAAAAGCAGTAGCTTAATAAATTAAGTACTTCCTGGTATGGGTACTGTACTGGTAACTCCCCAAATGAATCTGGATTGTGGTGAGGGAACAGAGAAAAAAGCTCATTTAGGACCTGCAAATAGGAAGGGGGTATGCAGCTGTCTATCAGGGAGTATCCCTTCTGAGAATAAAAACAGCTGGAGCTTGTTAAGGTAATTACAGAGGGGAAAGGATAATGTACTGGGAACTCCTGAGAAGAATCTGATTTGTGGTGGTGAGGGGAGAGAGATAAAAGCTCATTTAGGAACGACATGAACATGCTGCGTATGTAGCTGTTTAGAAGTAAATATCTCCACTGAGATAAGAAAAGCAGTAGCTTAATAACTTAAGTACTTCCTGGTATGGTTACTGTACTGGTAACTCCCCAAAAGAATCTGGATTGTGGTGAGGGAACAGAGAAAAATGCTCATTTAGGACCTGCACTTACGAAGGGGTTAGGCAGCTGTATATCAGGAATTAAACCTTCTGAGAATAAAAACAGCTGGAGCTTGTTAAGGTAATTACACAGGGGAAAGGATAATGTACTGGGAACTCCTCAGAAGAATCTGATTGTGTTGAGGGTTGAGAGATAAAAGCTCATTTAGAAACGACTTGAACATGCTGCGGAGGTAGCTGTTTATCAGTAAATATCTCCACTGAGATTAAGAAAAGCAGTAGCTTAATAAATTAAGTACTTCCTCTTGTGGTGACTGTACTGGTAACTCCCCAAAAGAATCTGGATTGTGGTGAGGGAACAGAGAAAAAAGCTCATTTATGACCTGCACTTATGAAGGGGGTATGCAGCTGTCTATCAGGGAGTATCCCTTCTGAGAATAAAAACAGCTGGAGCTTGTTAAGGTAATTACACAGGGGAAAGGATAATGTACTGGGAACTCCTTAGAAGAATCTGATTTGTGGTGAGGCGAGAGAGATAAAAGCTCATTTAAGAACGACATGAACATGCTGCGTAGGTAGCTGTTTATCAGTAAATATCTCCACTGAGATTAAGAAAAGCAGTAGCTTAATAAATTAAGTACTTCCTGGTATGGTTACTTTACTGGTAACTCCCCAAAAGAATCTGGATTGTGGTGAGGGAACAGAGAAAAATGCTCATTTAGGACCTGCACTTACGAAGGGGGTAGGCAGCTGTGTATCAGGGAGTAAACCTTCTGAGAATAAAAACAGCTGGAGCTTGTTAAGGTAATTACACAGGGGAAAGGATAATGTACTGGGAACTCCTCAGAAGAATCTGATTTGTGGTGAGGGGAGAGAGATAAAAGCTCATTTAGGAACGACATGAACATGCTGCGTAGGTAGAAGTTTATCAGTAAATATCTCCACTGAGATTAAGAAAAGCAGTAGCTTAATAAATTAAGTACTTCCTGGTATGGTTACTGTACTGGTAACTCTCCAAAAGAATCTGGATTGTGGTGAGGGAACAGAGAAAAAGCTCATTTAGGACCTGCACTTACGAAGGGGGTAGGCAGCTGTATATCAGGGAGTAAACCTTCTGAGAATAAAAACAGCTGGAGCTTGTTAAGGTAATTACACAGGGGAAAGGATAATGTACTGGGAACTCCTCAGAAGAATCTGATTTGTGGTGAGGGGAGAGAGATAAAAGCTCATTTCGGAACGACATGAACATGCTGCGTAGGTAGCTGTTTATCAGTAAATATCTCCACTGAGATTACGAAAAGCAGTAGCTTAATAAATTAAGTACTTCCTGGTATGGTTACTTTACTGGTAACTCCCCAAAAGAATCTGGATTGTGGTGAGGGAACAGAGAAAAAAGCTCATTTAGGACCTGCACTTACGAATGGGTAGGCAGCTGTATATCAGGGAGTAAACCTTCTGAGAATAAAAACAGCTGGAGCTTGTTAAGGTAATTACACAGGGGAAAGGATAATGCACTGGGAACTCCTCACAAGAATCTGATTTGTGGTGAGGGGAGAGAGATAAAAGCTCATTTAGGAACGACATGAACATGCTGCGTAGGTAGCTGTTTATCAGTAAATATCTCCACTGAGATTAAGAAAAGCAGTAGCTTAATAAATTAAGTACTTCCTCTTGTGATGACTGTACTGGTAACTCCCCAAAAGAATCTGGAATATGGTGAGGGAACAGAGAAAAAAGCTCATTTAGGACCTGCACTTACGAAGGGGGTAGGTAGCTGAGTGAATGAGAACAGCTGCTGCTCCGTAATGTAGGCCGGTCAGGCCATAGCGAGTGAACGGCACTGTCCTCCATAGGACCTGCTATATTGAGTAAATGCCGCTGTCATTGACAAGATCTGCATTGGTGTGCTGGAAGAGCGATAAAGGATAATTTATGTATTTTACGCACCACCGAGATGAAAAGCTATATATCTTCTCAGTGAATGAGAACAGCTGCAGTTTGTTATTGTAGGCCTGACGGGCCATAGAGAGTAAACTCCGCTGTCCTAGACTGAATCTGCATGGTGGTGCTGGAAGAGAGATAAAGGCTCATTTACATCCTGTATGCACCACAGGGGCAACTAGCTGTATATCACGTAACATCTCCTCGGTGAATGAGAACAGCTGTAGCTTGTTAGAGTAGGCTGATCGGGCGGGCCATAGACAGTGAACTCCTCTGTCCTCGATTGGATCGCTATGTGGAGCTAGAAGAGTGATCAAGGCTCATTTATAATCTCTCTACACCACCGGGTAAGTAGCTGTATATCAGGAAATATCTCCGAGCTGAATGATTACAGCTGCAGCTTGATAGGGTAGGCTCCTGGGGCTATAGCGAATAAACTCCGCTGTCCTAGATTCAATCGGCTTTGGTGTGCTGGAAGAGGGATAAAGGCTCATTTGTGTCCTCTTCGCACCAGCGCGGGCAGTAATTGTATAGCAGGAAATACCTCCACGGTGAATGAGAACAGCTGCAGCTTGTTAAGGTAGCCTGGTCAGAACATAGCGAGTGAACTCTGCTCTTCTCGAAAGGATCTGCTTTATGGTGCTGGAAGAGAGATAAAGGCTCATTGATGTACTCTACGAACAACGCAGGTAAGAATCTGTATATCAGGGAATATCTCCTCGGTGAATGAGAAGAGCTGCAGGTTGTTTGGGTAGGCCTCCGGGCCAAAGCGCTAAAACTCCGCTGTCTTCTATTGAAGCTGAATTGTGCTGTGGGAAGAGAGATAAAGGCTCATTTGTGTCCTCTACGCACCAGCGGAATAAGTAGGAAATATTAGGAAATATCTCCACGGTGAATTAGTACAGCTGCAGCTTGTTCATGTACGCTGGTCGGGACTTAGCGAGTGATCCTCGCTGTTCTCAGATATAGGATGAGCTTAGTGTTGCTGGAAGAGAGATAAAGGTTCACTTGTGTCCTGTAGGCACCAGCGGGTTAGGTCGCCCTATATCAGGGACTATCTCCTGAGTGAATGAGAACAGCTGCTGCTCCGTACTGTAGGTCGATCAGGCCATAGCGAGTGAACGGCACTGTCCTCCATAGGACCTGCTATATTGAGTAAACGCCGCTGTCCTTGACAAGCTTGATCTGCATTGGTGTGCTGGAAGAGCGATAAAGGATAATTTATGTATTTTACGCACCACTGAGATGAAAAGCTATACATCTTCTCAGTGAATGAGAACAGCTGCAGCTTGTTATTGTAGGCCTGAAGGGCCATAGAGAGTAAACTCCGCTGTCCTAGATTGAATCTGCGTGGTGGTGCTGGAAGAGAGATAAAGGCTCCTTTACATCCTGTATGCACCACAGGGGCAACTAGCTGTACATCACGTAACATCTCCTCGGTGAATGAGAACAGCTGCAGCTTGTTAAGGTAGCCTGGTCGGAACATAGCGAGTGAACTCTGCTCTTCTCGAAAGGATCTGCTTCATGGTGCTGGAAGAGAGATAAAGGCTCATTGATGTACTCTACGAACAACGCAGGTAAGAATCTGTATATCAGGGAATATCTCCTTGGTGAATGAGAAGAGCTGCAGCTTGTTTGGGTAGGCCTCCGGGCCAAAGCGCTAAAACTCCGCTGTCTTCTATTGAAGCTGAATTGTGCTGCGGGAAGAGAGATAAAGGCTCATTTGTGTCCTCTACGCACCAGCCAATAAGTAGGAAATATTAGGAAATATCTCCACCGTGAATTAGTACAGCTGCAGCTTGTTCATGTAGGCTGGTCGGGACTTAGCGAGTGATCCTCGCTGTTCTCAGATGTAGGATGTGCTTAGAGTTGCTGGAAGAGAGATAAAGGCTCACTTGTGTCCTGTAGGCACCAGCGGGTTAGGTCGCCCTATATCAGGGACTATCTCCTGAGTGAATGAGAACAGCTGATGCTCCGTACTGTAGGTCGATCAGGCCATAGCGAGTGAACGGCACTGTCCTCCATAGGAACTGCTATATTGAGTAAACGCCGCTGTCCTTGACAAGATCTGCATTGGTGTGCTGGAAGAGCGATAAAGGATAATTTATATATTTTACGCACCAGCGAGATGAATAGCTATATATCTTCTCAGTGAATGAGAACAGCTGCAGCTTGTTATTGTAGGCCTGACGGGCCATAGAGAGTGAACTCCGCTGTCCTAGACTGAATCTGCGTGGTGGTGCTGGAAGAGAGATAAAGGCTCCTTTACATCCTGTATGCACCACAGGGGCAACTAGCTGTACATCACGTAACATCTCCTCGGTGAATGAGAAGAGCTGCAGCATGTTAGAGTAGGCTGATCCGGCGGGCCATAGACAGTGAACTCCTCTGTCCTCGATTGGATCGCTATGTGGTGCTGGAAGAGTGATCAAGGCTCATTTATAATCTCTCTACACCACCGGGTAAGTAGCTGTATATCAGGAAATATCTCCGAGCTGAATGATTACAGCTGCAGCTTGATAGGGTAGGCTCCTGGGGCCATATCGAATAAACTCCGCTGTCCTAGATTCAATCGGCTTTGGGGTGCTGGAAGAGGGTTAAAGGCTCATTTGTGTCCTCTTCGCACCAGCGCGGGCAGTAATTGTATAGCAGGAAATAGCTCCACGGTGAATGAGAACAGCTGCAGATTGTTAAGGTAGCCTGGTCGGAACATAGCGAGTGAACTTCGCCCTCTTCTCGATAGAAGGATCTGCTTTATGGTGCTGGGAGAGAGATAAAGGCTCATTGATGTACTCTACGAACAACGCAGGTAAGAATCTGTATATCAGGGAATATCTCCTCGGTTAATGAGTAAACCTTCTGAGAATAAAAACACCTGGAGCTTGTTAAGGTAATTACACAGGGGAAAGGATAATGTACTGGGAACTCCTCAGAAGAATCTGATTTGTGGTGAGGGTAGAGAGATAAAAGCTCATTTAGGAACGACATGAACATGCTGCGTATCTCCACTGAGATTAAGAAAAGCAGTAGCTTAATAAATTAAGTACTTCCTGGTATGGTTACTGTACTGGTAACTCCCCAAAAGAATCTGGATTGTGGTGAGGAAACAGAGAAAAAAGCTCATTTAGGACCTGCACTTACGAAGGGGGTATGCAGCTGTATATCAGGGAGTAAACTTTCTGAGAATAAAAACAGCTGGAGCTTGTTAAGGTAATTACACAGGGGAAAGGATAATGTACTGGGAACTCCTCAGAAGAATCTGATTTGTGGTGAGGGGGAGAGAGATGAAAGCTCATTTAGGAACGACATGAACATGCTGCGTAGGTAGCTGTTTATCAGTAAATATCTCCACTGAGATTAAGAAAAGCAGTAGCTTAATGAATTAAGTACTTCCTGGTATGGTTATTGTACTGGTAACTCCCCAAAAGAATCTGGATTGTGGTGAGGGAACAGAGAAAAAAGCTCACTTAGGACCTGTACTTACGAAGGGGGTAGGCAGCTGTATATCAGGGAGTAAACCTTCTGAGAATAAAAACAGCTGGAGCTTGTTAAGGTAATTACACAGGGGACAGGATAATGTACTGGGAACTCCTCAGAAGAATCTGATTTGTGGTGAGGGGAGAGAGATAAAAGCTCATATAGGAACGACATGAACATGCTGCGTAGGTAGCAGTTTATCAGTAAATATCTCCTCTGAGATTAAGAAAAGCAGTAGCTTAATAAATTAAGTACTTCCTGGTATGGTTACTGTACTGGTAACTCCCCAAAAGAATCTGGATTGTGGTGAGGGAACAGAGAAAAAAGCTCATTTAGGACCTGCACTTACGAAGGGGGTAGGCAGCTGTATATCAGGGAGTAAACCTTCTGAGAATAAAAACAGCTGGACATTATTAAGATAATTACACAGGGGAAAGTATAATGTACTGGGAACTCCTCAGAAGAATCTGATTTGTGGTGAGGGGAGAGAGATAAAAGCTCATTTAGGAACGACATGAACATGCTGCGTAGGTAGCTGTTTATCAGTAAATATCTCCACTGAGATTAAGAAAAGCAGTAGCTTAATAAATTAAATACTTCCTGGTATGGTTACTGTACTGTTAACTCCCCAAAAGAATCTGGATTGTGGTGAGGGAACAGAGAAAAAAGCTCATTTAGGACCTGCACTTGCGAAGGGGGTAGGCAGCTGTATATCAGGGAGTAAACATTCTGAGAATAAAAACAGCTGGACCTTGTTAAGGTAATTACACAGGGTAAAGGATAATGTACTGGAAACTCCTCAGAAGAATCTGATTTGTGGTGAGGGGAGAGAGATAAAAGCTCATTTAGGAACGACATGAACATGCTGCGTAGGTAGCTGTTTATCAGTAAATATCGCCACTGAGATTAAGAAAAGCAGTAGCTTAATAAATTAAGTAATTCCTGGTATGGTTTCTGTACTGGTAACTCCCCAAAAGAATCTGGATTGTGGTGAGGGAAGAGAGAAAAAAGCTCATTTAGGACCTGCACTTACGAAGGGGGTAGGCAGCTGTATATCAGGGAGTAAACCTTCGGAGAATAAAAACAGCTGGAGCTTGTTAAGGTAATTACACAGGGGAAAGGATAATGTACTGGGAACTCCTCAGAAGAATCTGATTTGTGGTGAGGGGAGATAGATAAAACCACATTTAGGAAGGACATGAACATGCTGCGTAGGTAGCTGTTTATCAGTAAATATCTCCACTGAGATTAAGAAAAGCAGTAGTTTAATAAATTAAGTACTTCCTGGTATGGTTACTGTACTGGTAACTCCGCAAAAGAATCTGGATTGTGGTGAGGGAACAGAGAAAAAAGCTCATTTAGGACCTGCACTTACGAAGGGGGTAGGCAGCTGTATATCAGGGAGTAAACCTTCTGAGAATAAAAACAGCTGGAGCTTGTTAAGGTAATTACACAGGGGAAAGGATAATGTACTGGGAACTCCTCAGAAGAATCTGATTTGTGGTGAGGGAAGAGAGATAAAAGCTCATTTAGGAACGAAAAGAACGTGCTGCGTACGTAGCTGCTTATCAGTAAATATCTCCACTGAGATTAAGAAAAGCAGTAGCTTAATAAATTAAGTACTTCCTGGTATGGTTTCAGTACTGGTAACTCCCCAAAAGAATCTGGATTGTGGTGAGGGAACAGAGAAAAAAGCTCATTTAGGACCTGCACTTACGAAGGGGGTAGGCAGCTGTATATCAGGGAGTAAACCTTCTGAGAATAAAAACAGCTGGAGCTTGTTAAGGTAATTACACAGGGGAAAGGATAATGTACTGGGAACTCCTCAGAAGAATCTGATTTGTGGTTAGGGGAGAGAGATAAAAGCTCATTTAGGAACGACATGAATATGCTGCGTACGTAGCTGTTTATCAGTAAATATCTCCACTGAGATTAAGAAAAGCAGTAGCTTAATAAATTAAGAACTTCCTGGTATGGTTACTCTACTGGTAACTCCCCAACAGAATCTGGATTATGGTGAGGGAACAAAGAAAAAAGCTCATTTAGGACCTGCACTTACGAAGGGGGTAGGCAGCTGTATATCAGGGAGTAAACCTTCTGAGAATAAAAACAGCTGGAGCTTGTTAAGGTAATTACACAGGGGAAAGGATAATGTACTGGGAACTCCTCAGAAGAATCTAATTTGTCGTGAGGGGAGAGAGATAAAAGCTCATTTAGGAACGACATGAACATGCTGCGTAGGTAGCTGTTTATCAGGAAATATCTCCACTGAGATTAAGAAAAGCAGTAGCTTAATAAATTAAGTACTTCCTGGTATGGTTACTGTACTGGTAACTCCCCAAAAGAATCTGGATTGTGGTGAGGGAACAGAGAAAAAATCTCATTTAGGACCTGCACTTACGAAGGGGGTAGGCAGCTGTATATCAGGGAGTAAACCTTCTGAGAATAAAAACAGCTGGAGCTTGTTAAGGTAATTACACAGGGGAAAGGATAATGTACTGGGAACTCCTCAGAAGAATCTGATTTGTGGTGAGGGGAGAGAGATAAAAGCTCATTTAGGAACGACATGAACATGCTGCGTACCTAGTTGTTTATCAGTAAATATCTCCACTGAGATTAAGAAAAGCAGTAGCTTAATAACTTAAGTACTTCCTGGTATGGTTACTGTACTGGTAACTCCCCAAAAGAATCTGGATTGCGGTGAGGGAACAGAGAAAAAAGCTCATTTGGACCTGCACTTACGAAGGGGGTAGGCAGCTGTATATCAGGGAGTAAACCTTCTGAGAATAAAAACAGCTGGAGCTTGTAAAGTTAATTACACAGGGGAAAGGATAATGTACTGGGAACTCCTCAGAAGAATCTGATTTGTGGTGAAGGGAGAGCGATAAAACTCATTTAGGAACGACATGAACATGCTGCGTAGGTAGCGGTTTATCAGTAAATATCTCCACTGAGATTAAGAAAAGCAGTAGCTTAATAAATTAAGTACTTCCTGGTATGGTTACTGTACTGGTAACTCCCAAAAGAATCTGGATTGTGGTGAGGGAACAGAGAAAAAAGCTCATTTAGGACCCGCACTTAGGAAGGGGGTAGGCAGTTGTATATAAGGGAGTAAACCTTCTGAGAATAAAAACAGCTGGAGCTTGTTAAGTTAATTACACAGGGGAAAGGATAATGTACTGGGAACTCCTCAGAAGAATCTGATTTGTGGTGAGGGGAGAGAGATAAAAGCTCATTTAGGAACGACATGAACATGTTGCATAGGAAGCTGTTTATCACTAAATATCTCCACTGAGATTAAGAAAAGCAGTAGCTTAATAAATTAAGTACTTCCTGGTATGGTTACTGTACTGGTAACTCCCCAAAAGAATCTGGATTGTGGTGAGGGAACAGAGAAAAAAGCTCATTTAGGACCTGCACTTACGAAGGGGGTAGGCAGCTGTATATCAGGGAGTAAACCTTCTGAGAATAAAAACAGCTGGAGCTTGTTAAGGTAATTACACAGGGGAAAGGATAATGTACTGGGAACTCCTCAGAAGAATCTGATTTTTGGTGAGGGGAGAGAGATAAAAGCTCATTTAGGAACGACATGAACATGCTGCGTACGTAGCTGTTTATCACTAAATATCTCCACTGAGATTAAGAAAAGCAGTAGCTTAATACATTAAGTACTTCCTGTTATGGTTACTGTACTGGTAACTCCCCAAAAGAATCTGGATTTTGGTGAGGGAACAGAGAAAAAAGCTCATTTGGGACCTGCACTTACGAAGGGGGTAGGCAGCTGTATATCAGGGAGTAAACCTTCTGAGAATAAAAACAGCTGGAGCTTGTTAAGGTAATTACACAGGGGAAAGGATAATGTACTGGGAACGCCTCAGAAGAATCTGATTTGTGGTGAGGGGAGAGAGATAAAAGCTCATTTAGGAACGACATGAACATGCTTCGTAGGTAGCTGTTTATCAGTAAATATCTCCACTGAGATTAAGAAAAGCAGTAGCTTAATAACTTAAGTACTTCCTGGTATGGTTACTGTACTGGTAACTCCCCAAAAGAATCTGGATTGCGGTGAGGGAACAGAGAAAAAAGCTCATTTGGACCTGCACTTACGAAGGGGGTAGGCAGCTGTATATCAGGGAGTAAACCTTCAGAGAATAAAAAGAGCTGGAGCTTGTAAAGTTAATTACACAGGGGAAAGGATAATGTACTGGGAACTC
>NW_025960253.1:0-58576 GCF_023159225.1 Perognathus longimembris pacificus
CCTCCGCTCCCCGCTCCATCCCACATCCTGGCTGAACCCGTGTTGGACAGCTCCCCCACCTCCTCTGCCCTTGCCAGTCCTGGAAGTGGCCGGTGTCTGAATCCGCCACCTCTCTCCCCATCCACGTCATCTGTTCGATGACAGCAGAAAGGAGATTCAAGGTCAGCAGGTGAGGGGTTATTGGGTTCTCCTAACTGCACAGGTGACCGCTCCACTCCTTGTTTGCCCTCTTGCCTGGCCTCTCTGGCCCACATCTCTGCCAGATCCTTCCTCCTACCGAGTAGCGGTGGGGTCATAATGGCTATAGGCAGGAGCTGGCAATGCGGGGGCCGTTGGCTCACAGCCATAAGTTTAAGGCTCCTGCAGGGTGCTATGCTCAGACACCAGGGAAAGGGAATTCTGACGCTTCCCTGCGTTGGCCAAGGCACCCTGGCTCCCAGCAATGCTATTCGTAGGCGTCATCATCACTGTCATGCGGATCGCCAACAGCAGTGGCTGCTTAGCATCCCCGGACTCATGTCTGGAGACCTTGGAGAAGCAGACAGCACTAAAGGCAGCCTTGCCAAATGAATGGTTTCCTGGGAATTTCAAGCAAGCAAGTATACGTGCACACACTTTGAATTGCATCTGTTCAACTTCATATCGGACACACTCCTGCCACCGCACATGGACAGAAAATTTCTCACATGCAAGCCCACTCTCCATCTCTGTCTTTCTCTGTCACTCGCCGCAGCCTCCACATGCTCACTCAGAACACACTGTGACGGGACCTCCTGGATCCACATCCAGATGCCTATTTACACATATCAGACTTATGTTTAGGAAGTACACCCATGTACGGTGTCAGGAACACACACGCACTCGTACAACCAAACACGGACACACTCACGCACTTGCGAGCACACCCAGTTTACCGTGCCTTGGAAGGTGCTAAGGGTTTTCAGGGCACTGGGTCCGACTTGATCGAATCAAGCCTGATATTGTTGTGGTGGGCGTGGCTAGGGAGCCCAGCCCTGCATGTTGCCAGCCCATTGGCACTTGTGTCCTTCCCCTGCTGTCCTTACCTGTTTCCCATTCCCTGTACCGTGCAGCTTGAGCGACCTGAATTGCAAACAACTCTTGGCGGAATGCAATGAGGGGAGACATGTGAATGCGGCAGGACCACGGGATTATCCCCAGGAAGTACCCCAACCAAAGAAGGCATTCTTTACCCCTCTGGTCTACACCCTGAAGCAAGGCACTGTGGGCAGCGAGGGGCAGAGGCCTGTGCCCCAGAATGCCCTGGCTCTATTTCCGTCTCGTTGGTACATGGGCTTGGGGGCACGCGCCCGTCCCCGTGGCAAGCATCCTGGCCTTCCTCGCCACCAACTTCCATCAGCGGCTGAGTTCCTGAGGCTTGTCCCCTGCACTCATATTTGCTTCACCACAAACTCCCTGAGATTGTCTCTTCATGCCCTCCTTGCCCCTGCCTTGCTGCTGCTTCCACTCCTAGCATTAGCCTTCCTGCCTCCAGACTCCTATCAACTCACGCGTGCCACCGGGCCTCTGCCTCTTCGCCCCTGCCTCTGCTTCCCATTTTCCCTCCTCCTCCATCTGAGCTTCACAGGCTACACAGCTCCCGACGCATCTCGTCCCTTCCTCTGAGGAATTCAGAACCCCCTCCCTCTTCCTGGCCCTTGCTATCTTCTCCAATTCGCCCTCTGCTCTCAGCCTCTGTACTCCTGGCCTCTCCCAGTCCTCTCGTGCACAACAGTGCGCATTCCTCTAAGCTGTAGTCTCCCCTGTTCTGTCCCCAAATCCCTCTGCTTCTTTTCTCTGTGCAGGAGGTGTGTATATGAGGGAGGAGGGTTGGGGCCTTCCTTTTCTACCTTGTGGCTCCTTTTCCTGCGACTGACATCCTATTAGTCTGGAAAAAGCAACTGCTCACTTGACCGAGACCACTTGAAGCCCTTCACTGGCTTGCTAGGTAGCAGCCTGGTGTGCTTCTGACGTTGCAGGACTGCGCATGCGCGGCCCGCCGTGTAGCAAAGCCTCCAGGAGGTGGCTGGATGATTTGGGTTTCTATGCCTCGCCCAGTGTGCTGAGGTGCACTTGCATTGCATTCCAACAGGATCAGCTTTAGCGGGAGGGGAGTGACGCCTCTTAGCGGTAGTCAGTTGTTGCTCACAGCCCCATCAGGCCCTGCTTATGCCTCCTTGACTGCACATGCGCCCCAGGGGTGCTGGGAAGCCTCTGGGCGGTGCCTGGAGGGTTGGGCGCTCTGTGACGTGATCAGGTTCTAGGCGCCACCTGCTGACGTGTGCCAGTGTTCCAAGTGGAGTTGCCCTAGCGAAAGGGGACGCGAAGGCCCTTAGGGGTTGGCTCTGACTGCTCACCAGTTCTCACAGGCCAACAGGGAAATACAGGAGCTCCGGAGCCACAAATCGCACACCTGGAATCCCCGCTGGGACGGGCTGGGTCCACTGTGCACCTCCGCTCCCGCTCCATCCCACATCTGGCTGAACCCGTGTTGGACAGCTCCCCCACCTCCTCTGCCCTTGCCAGTCCTGGAAGTGGCCGGTGTCTGAATCCGCCACCTCTCTCCCCATCCACGTCATCTGTTCGATGACAGCAGAATGGAGATTCAAGGTCAGCAGGTGAGGGGTTATTGGGTTCTCCTAACTGCACAGGTGACCGCTCCACTCTTGTTTGCCCTCTTGCCTGGCCTCTCTGGCCCACATCTCTGCCAGATCCTTCCTCCTACCGAGTAGCGGTGGGTCATAATGGCTATAGGCAGGAGCTGGCAATGCGGGGGCCGTTGGCTCACAGCCATAAGTTTAAGGCTCCTGCAGGGTGCTATGCTCAGACACCAGGGAAAGGGAATTCTGAGGCTTCCCTGCGTTGGCCAAGGCACCCTGGCTCCCAGCAATGCTATTCGTAGGCGTCATCATCACTGTCATGCGGATCGCCAACAGCAGTGGCTGCTTAGCATCCCCGGACTCATGTCTGGAGACCTTGGAGAAGCAGACAGCACTAAAGGCAGCCTTGCCAAATGAATGGTTTCCTGGGAATTTCAAGCAAGCAAGTATACGTGCACACACTTTGAATTGCATCTGTTCAACTTCATATCGGACACACTCCTGCCACCCGCACATGGACAGAAAAATTTCTCACATGCAAGCCCACTCTCCATCTCTGTCTTTCTCTGTCACTCGCCGCAGCCTCCACATGCTCACTCAGAACACACTGTGACGGGACCTCCTGGATCCACATCCAGATGCCTATTTACACATATCCAGACTTATGTTTAGGAAGTACACCCATGTACGGTGTCAGGAACACACACGCACTCGTACAACCAAACACGGACACACTCACGCACTTGCGAGCACACCCAGTTTACCGTGCCTTGGAAGGTGCTAAGGGTTTTCAGGGCACTGGGTCCGACTTGATCGAATCAAGCCTGATATTGTTGTGGTGGGCGTGGCTAGGGAGCCCAGCCCTGCATGTTGGCCAGCCCATTGGCACTTGTGTCTTCCCCTGCTGTCCTTACCTGTTTCCCATTCCCTGTACCGTGCAGCTTGAGCGACCTGAATTGCAAACAACTCTTGGCGGAATGCAATGAGGGGAGACATGTGAATGCGGCAGGACCACGGATTATCCCAGGAAGTACCCCAACCAAAGAAGGCATTCTTTACCCCTCTGGTCTACACCCTGAAGCAAGGCACTGTGGGCAGCGAGGGGCAGAGGCCTGTGCCCCAGAATGCCCTGGCTCTATTTCCGTCTCGTTGGTACATGGGCTTGGGGCACGGCGCCCGTCCCGTGGCAAGCATCCTGGCCTTCCTCGCCACCAACTTCCATCAGCGGCTGAGTTCCTGAGGCTTGTCCCCTGCACTCATATTTGCTTCACCACAAACTCCCTGAGATTGTCTCTTCATGCCCTCCTTGCCCCTGCCTTGCTGCTGCTTCCACTCCTTAGCATTAGCCTTCCTGCCTCCAGACTCCTATCAACTCACGCGTGCCACCGGGCCTCTGCCTCTTCGCCCCTGCCTCTGCTTCCCATTTTCCTCCTCCTCCATCTGAGCTTCACAGGCTACACAGCTCCCGACGCATCTCGTCCCTTCCTCTGAGGAATTCAGAACCCCCTCCCTCTTCCTGGCCCTTGCTATCTTCTCCAATTCGCCCTCTGCTCTCAGCCTCTGTACTCCTGGCCTCTCCCAGTCCTCTCGTGCACAACAGTGCGC
Source organism: Perognathus longimembris pacificus (assembly GCF_023159225.1). NCBI lineage: Eukaryota > Metazoa > Chordata > Mammalia > Rodentia > Heteromyidae > Perognathus > Perognathus longimembris. Next base: position 4,224 of record NW_025960253.1, read on the forward strand.
ATTCCTCTAAGCTGTAGTCTCCCTGTTCTGTCCCCAAATCCCTCTGCTTCTTTTCTCTGTGCAGGAGGTGTGTATATGAGGGAGGAGGGTTGGGGCCTTCCTTTTCTACCTTGTGGCTCCTTTTTCCTGCGACTGACATCCTATTAGTCTGGAAAAAGCAACTGCTCACTTGACCGAGACCACTTGAAGCCCTTCACTGGCTTGCTAGGTAGCAGCCTGGTGTGCTTCTGACGTTGCAGGACTGCGCATGCGCGGCCCGCCGTGTAGGCAAAGCCTCCAGAGGTGGCTGGATGATTTGGGTTTCTATGCCTCGCCCAGTGTGCTGAGGTGCACTTGCATTTGCATTCCAACAGGATCAGCTTTAGCGGGAGGGGGAGTGACGCCTCTTAGCGGTAGTCAGTTGTTGCTCACAGCCCATCAGGCCCTGCTTATGCCTCCTTGACTGCACATGCGCCCCAGGGGTGCTGGGAAGCCTCTGGGCGGTGCCTGGAGGGTTGGGCGCTCTGTGACGTGATCAGGTTCTAGGCGCCCACCTGCTGACGTGTGCCAGTGTTCCAAGTGGAGTTGCCCTAGCGAAAGGGACGCGAAGGCCCTTAGGGGTTGGCTCTGACTGCTCACCAGTTCTCACAGGCCAACAGGGAAATACAGGAGCTCCGGAGCCACAAATCGCACACCTGGAATCCCCGCTGGGACGGGCTGGTCCACTGTGCACCTCCGCTCCCGCTCCATCCCACATCCTGGCTGAACCCGTGTTGGACAGCTCCCCCACCTCCTCTGCCCTTGCCAGTCCTGGAAGTGGCCGGTGTCTGAATCCGCCACCTCTCTCCCCATCCACGTCATCTGTTCGATGACAGCACAATGGAGATTCAAGGTCAGCAGGTGAGGGGTTATTGGGTTCTCCTAACTGCACAGGTGACCGCTCCACTCTTGTTTGCCCCTCTTGCCTGGCCTCTCTGGCCCACATCTCTGCCAGATCCTTCCTCTACGAGTAGCGGTGGGTCATAATGGCTATAGGCAGGAGCTGGCAATGCGGGGGCCGTTGGCTCACAGCCATAAGTTTAAGGCTCCTGCAGGGTGCTATGCTCAGACACCAGGGAAAGGGAATTCTGAGGCTTCCCTGCGTTGGCCAAGGCACCCTGGCTCCCAGCAATGCTATTCGTAGGCGTCATCATCACTGTCATGCGGATCGCCAACAGCAGTGGCTGCTTAGCATCCCCGGACTCATGTCTGGAGACCTTGGAGAAGCAGACAGCACTAAAGGCAGCCTTGCCAAATGAATGGTTTCCCTGGGAATTTCAAGCAAGCAAGTATACGTGCACACACTTTGAATTGCATCTGTTCAACTTCATATCGGACACACTCCTGCCACCCGCACATGGACAGAAAATTTCTCACATGCAAGCCCACTCTCCATCTCTGTCTTTCTCTGTCACTCGCCGCAGCCTCCACATGCTCACTCAGAACACACTGTGACGGGACCTCCTGGATCCACATCCAGATGCCCTATTTACACATATCCAGACTTATGTTTAGGAAGTACACCCATGTACGGTGTCAGGAACACACACGCACTCGTACAACCAAACACGGACACACTCACGCACTTGCGAGCACACCCAGTTTACCGTGCCTTGGAAGGTGCTAAGGGTTTTCAGGGCACTGGTCCGACTTGATCGAATCAAGCCTGATATTGTTGTGGTGGGCGTGGCTAGGGAGCCCAGCCCTGCATGTTGGCCAGCCATTGGCACTTGTGTCTTCCCCTGCTGTCCTTACCTGTTTCCCATTCCCTGTACCGTGCAGCTTGAGCGACCTGAATTGCAAACAACTCTTGGCGGAATGCAATGAGGGGAGACATGTGAATGCGGCAGGACCACGGGATTATCCCCAGGAAGTACCCCAACCAAAGAAGGCATTCTTTACCCCTCTGGTCTACACCCTGAAGCAAGGCACTGTGGGCAGCGAGGGGCAGAGGCCTGTGCCCCAGAATGCCCTGGCTCTATTTCCGTCTCGTTGGTACATGGCTTGGGGGCACGGCGCCCCGTCCCGTGGCAAGCATCCTGGCCTTCCTCGCCACCAACTCCATCAGCGGCTGAGTTCCTGAGGCTTGTCCCCTGCACTCATATTTGCTTCACCACAAACTCCCTGAGATTGTCTCTTCATGCCTCCTTGCCCTGCCTTGCTGCTGCTTCCACTCCTAGCATTAGCCTTCCTGCCTCCAGACTCCTATCAACTCACGCGTGCCACGGGCCTCTGCCTCTTCGCCCCTGCCTCTGCTTCCCATTTTCCTCCTCCTCCATCTGAGCTTCACAGGCTACACAGCTCCCGACGCATCTCGTCCCTTCCTCTGAGGAATTCAGAACCCCCTCCCTCTTCCTGGCCCTTGCTATCTTCTCCAATTCGCCCTCTGCTCTCAGCCTCTGTACTCCTGGGCCTCTCCCAGTCCTCTCGTGCACAACAGTGCGCATTCCTCTAAGCTGTAGTCTCCCTGTTCTGTCCCCAAATCCCTCTGCTTCTTTTCTCTGTGCAGGAGGTGTGTATATGAGGGAGGAGGGTTGGGGCCTTCCTTTTCTACCTTGTGGCTCCTTTTCCTGCGACTGACATCCTATTAGTCTGGAAAAAGCAACTGCTCACTTGACCGAGACCACTTGAAGCCCTTCACTGGCTTGCTAGGTAGCAGCCTGGTGTGCTTCTGACGTTGCAGGACTGCGCATGCGCGGCCCGCCGTGTAGCAAAGCCTCCAGGAGGTGGCTGGATGATTTGGGTTTCTATGCCTCGCCCAGTGTGCTGAGGTGCACTTGCATTTGCATTCCAACAGGATCAGCTTTAGCGGGAGGGGGAGTGACGCCTCTTAGCGGTAGTCAGTTGTTGCTCACAGCCCATCAGGCCCTGCTTATGCCTCCTTGACTGCACATGCGCCCCAGGGGTGCTGGGGAAGCCTCTGGGCGGTGCCTGGAGGGGTTGGGCGCTCTGTGACGTGATCAGGTTCTAGGCGCCACCTGCTGACGTGTGCCAGTGTTCCAAGTGGAGTTGCCCTAGCGAAGGGACGCGAAGGCCCTTAGGGGTTGGCTGACTGCTCACCAGTTCTCACAGGCCAACAGGGAAATACAGGAGCTCCGGAGCCACAAATCGCACACCTGAATCCCCGCTGGGACGGGCTGGGTCCACTGTGCACCTCCGCTCCCCGCTCCATCCCACATCCTGGCTGAACCCGTGTTGGACAGCTCCCCCACCTCCTCTGCCCTTGCCAGTCCTGGAAGTGGCCGGTGTCTGAATCCGCCACCTCTCTCCCCATCCACGTCATCTGTTCGATGACAGCACAATGGAGATTCAAGGTCAGCAGGTGAGGGGTTATTGGGTTCTCCTAACTGCACAGGTGACCGCTCCACTCTTGTTTGCCCTCTTGCCTGGCCTCTCTGGCCCACATCTCTGCCAGATCCTTCCTCCTACCGAGTAGCGGTGGGTCATAATGGCTATAGGCAGGAGCTGGCAATGCGGGGGCCGTTGGCTCACAGCCATAAGTTTAAGGCTCCTGCAGGTGCTATGCTCAGACACCAGGGAAAGGGAATTCTGAGGCTTCCCTGCGTTGGCCAAGGCACCCTGGCTCCCAGCAATGCCTATTCGTAGGCGTCATCATCACTGTCATGCGGATCGCCAACAGCAGTGGCTGCTTAGCATCCCCGGACTCATGTCTGGAGACCTTGGAGAAGCAGACAGCACTAAAGGCAGCCTTGCCAAATGAATGGTTTCCTGGGAATTTCAAGCAAGCAAGTATACGTGCACACACTTTGAATTGCATCTGTTCAACTTCATATCGGACACACTCCTGCCACCGCACATGGACAGAAAATTTCTCACATGCAAGCCCACTCTCCATCTCTGTCTTTCTCTGTCACTCGCCGCAGCCTCCACATGCTCACTCAGAACACACTGTGACGGGACCTCCTGGATCCACATCCAGATGCCTATTTACACATATCCAGACTTATGTTTAGGAAGTACACCCATGTACGGTGTCAGGAACACACACGCACTCGTACAACCAAACACGGACACACTCACGCACTTGCGAGCACACCCAGTTTACCGTGCCTTGGAAGGTGCTAAGGGTTTTCAGGGCACTGGGTCCGACTTGATCGAATCAAGCCTGATATTGTTGTGGTGGGCGTGGCTAGGGAGCCCAGCCCTGCATGTTGGCCAGCCCATTGGCACTTGTGTCTTCCCCTGCTGTCCTTACCTGTTTCCCATTCCCTGTACCGTGCAGCTTGAGCGACCTGAATTGCAAACAACTCTTGGCGGAATGCAATGAGGGGAGACATGTGAATGCGGCAGGACCACGGGATTATCCCCAGGAAGTACCCCAACCAAAGAAGGCATTCTTTACCCCTCTGGTCTACACCCTGAAGCAAGGCACTGTGGGCAGCGAGGGGCAGAGGCCTGTGCCCCAGAATGCCCTGGCTCTATTTCCGTCTCGTTGGTACATGGGCTTGGGGGCACGGCGCCCGTCCCGTGGCAAGCATCCTGGCCTTCCTCGCCACCAACTTCCATCAGCGGCTGAGTTCCTGAGGCTTGTCCCCTGCACTCATATTTGCTTCACCACAAACTCCCTGAGATTGTCTCTTCATGCCCTCCTTGCCCCTGCCTTGCTGCTGCTTCCACTCCTAGCATTAGCCTTCCTGCCTCCAGACTCCTATCAACTCACGCGTGCCACCGGGCCTCTGCCTCTTCGCCCCTGCCTCTGCTTCCCATTTTCCTCCTCCTCCATCTGAGCTTCACAGGCTACACAGCTCCCGACGCATCTCGTCCCTTCCTCTGAGGAATTCAGAACCCCCTCCCTCTTCCTGGCCCTTGCTATCTTCTCCAATTCGCCCTCTGCTCTCAGCCTCTGTACTCCTGGCCTCTCCCAGTCCTCTCGTGCACAACAGTGCCGCATTCCTCTAAGCTGTAGTCTCCCTGTTCTGTCCCCAAATCCCTCTGCTTCTTTTCTCTGTGCAGGAGGTGTGTATATGAGGGAGGAGGGTTGGGGCCTTCCTTTTCTACCTTGTGGCTCCTTTTCCTGCGACTGACATCCTATTAGTCTGGAAAAAGCAACTGCTCACTTGACCGAGACCACTTGAAGCCCTTCACTGGCTTGCTAGGTAGCAGCCTGGTGTGCTTCTGACGTTGCAGGACTGCGCATGCGCGGCCCGCCGTGTAGCAAAGCCTCCAGGAGGTGGCTGGATGATTTGGGTTTCTATGCCTCGCCCAGTGTGCTGAGGTGCACTTGCATTTGCATTCCAACAGGATCAGCTTTAGCGGGAGGGGGAGTGACGCCTCTTAGCGGTAGTCAGTTGTTGCTCACAGCCCATCAGGCCCTGCTTATGCCTCCTTGACTGCACATGCGCCCCAGGGGTGCTGGAAGCCTCTGGGCGGTGCCTGGAGGGTTGGGCGCTCTGTGACGTGATCAGGTTCTAGGCGCCACCTGCTGACGTGTGCCAGTGTTCCAAGTGGAGTTGCCCTAGCGAAAGGGACGCGAAGGCCCTTAGGGGTTGGCTCTGACTGCTCACCAGTTCTCACAGGCCAACAGGGAAATACAGGAGCTCCGGAGCCACAAATCGCACACCTGGAATCCCCGCTGGGACGGGCTGGGTCCACTGTGCACCTCCGCTCCCGCTCCATCCCACATCCTGGCTGAACCCGTGTTGGACAGCTCCCCCACCTCCTCTGCCCTTGCCAGTCCTGGAAGTGGCCGGTGTCTGAATCCGCCACCTCTCTCCCCATCCACGTCATCTGTTCGATGACAGCAGAATGGAGATTCAAGGTCAGCAGGTGAGGGGTTATTGGGTTCTCCTAACTGCACAGGTGACCGCTCCACTCTTGTTTGCCCTCTTGCCTGGCCTCTCTGGCCCACATCTCTGCCAGATCCTTCCTCCTACCGAGTAGCGGTGGGTCATAATGGCTATAGGCAGGAGCTGGCAATGCGGGGGCCGTTGGCTCACAGCCATAAGTTTAAGGCTCCTGCAGGGTGCTATGCTCAGACACCAGGGAAAGGGAATTCTGACGCTTCCCTGCGTTGGCCAAGGCACCCTGGCTCCCAGCAATGCTATTCGTAGGCGTCATCATCACTGTCATGCGGATCGCCAACAGCAGTGGCTGCTTAGCATCCCCGGACTCATGTCTGGAGACCTTGGAGAAGCAGACAGCACTAAAGGCAGCCTTGCCAAATGAATGGTTTCCTGGGAATTTCAAGCAAGCAAGTATACGTGCACACACTTTGAATTGCATCTGTTCAACTTCATATCGGACACACTCCTGCCACCGCACATGGACAGAAAATTTCTCACATGCAAGCCCACTCTCCATCTCTGTCTTTCTCTGTCACTCGCCGCAGCCTCCACATGCTCACTCAGAACACACTGTGACGGGACCTCCTGGATCCACATCCAGATGCCTATTTACACATATCCAGACTTATGTTTAGGAAGTACACCCATGTACGGTGTCAGGAACACACACGCACTCGTACAACCAAACACGGACACACTCACGCACTTGCGAGCACACCCAGTTTACCGTGCCTTGGAAGGTGCTAAGGGTTTTCAGGGCACTGGGTCCGACTTGATCGAATCAAGCCTGATATTGTTGTGGTGGGCGTGGCTAGGGAGCCCAGCCCTGCATGTTGGCCAGCCCATTGGCACTTGTGTCTTCCCCTGCTGTCCTTACCTGTTTCCCATTCCCTGTACCGTGCAGCTTGAGCGACCTGAATTGCAAACAACTCTTGGCGGAATGCAATGAGGGGAGACATGTGAATGCGGCAGGACCACGGGATTATCCCCAGGAAGTACCCCAACCAAAGAAGGCATTCTTTACCCCTCTGGTCTACACCCTGAAGCAAGGCACTGTGGGCAGCGAGGGGCAGAGGCCTGTGCCCCAGAATGCCCTGGCTCTATTTCCGTCTCGTTGGTACATGGGCTTGGGGGCACGGCGCCCGTCCCGTGGCAAGCATCCTGGCCTTCCTCGCCACCAACTTCCATCAGCGGCTGAGTTCCTGAGGCTTGTCCCCTGCACTCATATTTGCTTCACCACAAACTCCCTGAGATTGTCTCTTCATGCCCTCCTTGCCCCTGCCTTGCTGCTGCTTCCACTCCTAGCATTAGCCTTCCTGCCTCCAGACTCCTATCAACTCACGCGTGCCACCGGGCCTCTGCCTCTTCGCCCCTGCCTCTGCTTCCCATTTTCCTCCTCCTCCATCTGAGCTTCACAGGCTACACAGCTCCCGACGCATCTCGTCCCTTCCTCTGAGGAATTCAGAACCCCCTCCCTCTTCCTGGCCCTTGCTATCTTCTCCAATTCGCCCTCTGCTCTCAGCCTCTGTACTCCTGGCCTCTCCCAGTCCTCTCGTGCACAACAGTGCGCATTCCTCTAAGCTGTAGTCTCCCTGTTCTGTCCCCAAATCCCTCTGCTTCTTTTCTCTGTGCAGGAGGTGTGTATATGAGGGAGGAGGGTTGGGGCCTTCCTTTTCTACCTTGTGGCTCCTTTTCCTGCGACTGACATCCTATTAGTCTGGAAAAAGCAACTGCTCACTTGACCGAGACCACTTGAAGCCCTTCACTGGCTTGCTAGGTAGCAGCCTGGTGTGCTTCTGACGTTGCAGGACTGCGCATGCGCGGCCCGCCGTGTAGCAAAGCCTCCAGGAGGTGGCTGGATGATTTGGGTTTCTATGCCTCGCCCAGTGTGCTGAGGTGCACTTGCATTTGCATTCCAACAGGATCAGCTTTAGCGGGAGGGGGAGTGACGCCTCTTAGCGGTAGTCAGTTGTTGCTCACAGCCCATCAGGCCCTGCTTATGCCTCCTTGACTGCACATGCGCCCCAGGGGTGCTGGGAAGCCTCTGGGCGGTGCCTGGAGGGTTAGGCGCTCTGTGACGTGATCAGGTTCTAGGCGCCACCTGCTGACGTGTGCCAGTGTTCCAAGTGGAGTTGCCATAGCGAAAGGGACGCGAAGGCCCTTAGGGGTTGGCTCTGACTGCTCACCAGTTCTCACAGGCCAACAGGGAAATACAGGAGCTCCGGAGCCACAAATCGCACACCTGGAATCCCCGCTGGGACGGGCTGGGTCCACTGTGCACCTCCGCTCCCGCTCCATCCCACATCCTGGCTGAACCCGTGTTGGACAGCTCCCCCACCTCCTCTGCCCTTGCCAGTCCTGGAAGTGGCCGGTGTCTGAATCCGCCACCTCTCTCCCCATCCACGTCATCTGTTCGATGACAGCAGAATGGAGATTCAAGGTCAGCAGGTGAGGGGTTATTGGGTTCTCCTAACTGCACAGGTGACCGCTCCACTCTTGTTTGCCCTCTTGCCTGGCCTCTCTGGCCCACATCTCTGCCAGATCCTTCCTCCTACCGAGTAGCGGTGGGTCATAATGGCTATAGGCAGGAGCTGGCAATGCGGGGGCCGTTGGCTCACAGCCATAAGTTTAAGGCTCCTGCAGGGTGCTATGCTCAGACACCAGGGAAAGGGAATTCTGACGCTTCCCTGCGTTGGCCAAGGCACCCTGGCTCCCAGCAATGCTATTCGTAGGCGTCATCATCACTGTCATGCGGATCGCCAACAGCAGTGGCTGCTTAGCATCCCCGGACTCATGTCTGGAGACCTTGGAGAAGCAGACAGCACTAAAGGCAGCCTTGCCAAATGAATGGTTTCCTGGGAATTTCAAGCAAGCAAGTATACGTGCACACACTTTGAATTGCATCTGTTCAACTTCATATCGGACACACTCCTGCCACCGCACATGGACAGAAAATTTCTCACATGCAAGCCCACTCTCCATCTCTGTCTTTCTCTGTCACTCGCCGCAGCCTCCACATGCTCACTCAGAACACACTGTGACGGGACCTCCTGGATCCACATCCAGATGCCTATTTACACATATCCAGACTTATGTTTAGGAAGTACACCCATGTACGGTGTCAGGAACACACACGCACTCGTACAACCAAACACGGACACACTCACGCACTTGCGAGCACACCCAGTTTACCGTGCCTTGGAAGGTGCTAAGGGTTTTCAGGGCACTGGGTCCGACTTGATCGAATCAAGCCTGATATTGTTGTGGTGGGCGTGGCTAGGGAGCCCAGCCCTGCATGTTGGCCAGCCCATTGGCACTTGTGTCTTCCCCTGCTGTCCTTACCTGTTTCCCATTCCCTGTACCGTGCAGCTTGAGCGACCTGAATTGCAAACAACTCTTGGCGGAATGCAATGAGGGGAGACATGTGAATGCGGCAGGACCACGGGATTATCCCCAGGAAGTACCCCCAACCAAAGAAGGCATTCTTTACCCCTCTGGTCTACACCCTGAAGCAAGGCACTGTGGGCAGCGAGGGGCAGAGGCCTGTGCCCCAGAATGCCCTGGCTCTATTTCCGTCTCGTTGGTACATGGGCTTGGGGGCACGGCGCCCGTCCCGTGGCAAGCATCCTGGCCTTCCTCGCCACCAACTTCCATCAGCGGCTGAGTTCCTGAGGCTTGTCCCCTGCACTCATATTTGCTTCACCACAAACTCCCTGAGATTGTCTCTTCATGCCCTCCTTGCCCCTGCCTTGCTGCTGCTTCCACTCCTAGCATTAGCCTTCCTGCCTCCAGACTCCTATCAACTCACGCGTGCCACCGGGCCTCTGCCTCTTCGCCCCTGCCTCTGCTTCCCATTTTCCTCCTCCTCCATCTGAGCTTCACAGGCTACACAGCTCCCGACGCATCTCGTCCCTTCCTCTGAGGAATTCAGAACCCCCTCCCTCTTCCTGGCCCTTGCTATCTTCTCCAATTCGCCCTCTGCTCTCAGCCTCTGTACTCCTGGCCTCTCCCAGTCCTCTCGTGCACAACAGTGCGCATTCCTCTAAGCTGTAGTCTCCCTGTTCTGTCCCCAAATCCCTCTGCTTCTTTTCTCTGTGCAGGAGGTGTGTATATGAGGGAGGAGGGTTGGGGCCTTCCTTTTCTACCTTGTGGCTCCTTTTCCTGCGACTGACATCCTATTAGTCTGGAAAAAGCAACTGCTCACTTGACCGAGACCACTTGAAGCCCTTCACTGGCTTGCTAGGTAGCAGCCTGGTGTGCTTCTGACGTTGCAGGACTGCGCATGCGCGGCCCGCCGTGTAGCAAAGCCTCCAGGAGGTGGCTGGATGATTTGGGTTTCTATGCCTCGCCCAGTGTGCTGAGGTGCACTTGCATTTGCATTCCAACAGGATCAGCTTTAGCGGGAGGGGGAGTGACGCCTCTTAGCGGTAGTCAGTTGTTGCTCACAGCCCATCAGGCCCTGCTTATGCCTCCTTGACTGCACATGCGCCCCAGGGGTGCTGGGAAGCCTCTGGGCGGTGCCTGGAGGGTTAGGCGCTCTGTGACGTGATCAGGTTCTAGGCGCCACCTGCTGACGTGTGCCAGTGTTCCAAGTGGAGTTGCCATAGCGAAAGGGACGCGAAGGCCCTTAGGGGTTGGCTCTGACTGCTCACCAGTTCTCACAGGCCAACAGGGAAATACAGGAGCTCCGGAGCCACAAATCGCACACCTGGAATCCCCGCTGGGACGGGCTGGGTCCACTGTGCACCTCCGCTCCCGCTCCATCCCACATCCTGGCTGAACCCGTGTTGGACAGCTCCCCCACCTCCTCTGCCCTTGCCAGTCCTGGAAGTGGCCGGTGTCTGAATCCGCCACCTCTCTCCCCATCCACGTCATCTGTTCGATGACAGCAGAATGGAGATTCAAGGTCAGCAGGTGAGGGGTTATTGGGTTCTCCTAACTGCACAGGTGACCGCTCCACTCTTGTTTGCCCTCTTGCCTGGCCTCTCTGGCCCACATCTCTGCCAGATCCTTCCTCCTACCGAGTAGCGGTGGGTCATAATGGCTATAGGCAGGAGCTGGCAATGCGGGGGCCGTTGGCTCACAGCCATAAGTTTAAGGCTCCTGCAGGGTGCTATGCTCAGACACCAGGGAAAGGGAATTCTGACGCTTCCCTGCGTTGGCCAAGGCACCCTGGCTCCCAGCAATGCTATTCGTAGGCGTCATCATCACTGTCATGCGGATCGCCAACAGCAGTGGCTGCTTAGCATCCCCGGACTCATGTCTGGAGACCTTGGAGAAGCAGACAGCACTAAAGGCAGCCTTGCCAAATGAATGGTTTCCTGGGAATTTCAAGCAAGCAAGTATACGTGCACACACTTTGAATTGCATCTGTTCAACTTCATATCGGACACACTCCTGCCACCGCACATGGACAGAAAATTTCTCACATGCAAGCCCACTCTCCATCTCTGTCTTTCTCTGTCACTCGCCGCAGCCTCCACATGCTCACTCAGAACACACTGTGACGGGACCTCCTGGATCCACATCCAGATGCCTATTTACACATATCCAGACTTATGTTTAGGAAGTACACCCATGTACGGTGTCAGGAACACACACGCACTCGTACAACCAAACACGGACACACTCACGCACTTGCGAGCACACCCAGTTTACCGTGCCTTGGAAGGTGCTAAGGGTTTTCAGGGCACTGGGTCCGACTTGATCGAATCAAGCCTGATATTGTTGTGGTGGGCGTGGCTAGGGAGCCCAGCCCTGCATGTTGGCCAGCCCATTGGCACTTGTGTCTTCCCCTGCTGTCCTTACCTGTTTCCCATTCCCTGTACCGTGCAGCTTGAGCGACCTGAATTGCAAACAACTCTTGGCGGAATGCAATGAGGGGAGACATGTGAATGCGGCAGGACCACGGGATTATCCCCAGGAAGTACCCCAACCAAAGAAGGCATTCTTTACCCCTCTGGTCTACACCCTGAAGCAAGGCACTGTGGGCAGCGAGGGGCAGAGGCCTGTGCCCCAGAATGCCCTGGCTCTATTTCCGTCTCGTTGGTACATGGGCTTGGGGGCACGGCGCCCGTCCCGTGGCAAGCATCCTGGCCTTCCTCGCCACCAACTTCCATCAGCGGCTGAGTTCCTGAGGCTTGTCCCCTGCACTCATATTTGCTTCACCACAAACTCCCTGAGATTGTCTCTTCATGCCCTCCTTGCCCCTGCCTTGCTGCTGCTTCCACTCCTAGCATTAGCCTTCCTGCCTCCAGACTCCTATCAACTCACGCGTGCCACCGGGCCTCTGCCTCTTCGCCCCTGCCTCTGCTTCCCATTTTCCTCCTCCTCCATCTGAGCTTCACAGGCTACACAGCTCCCGACGCATCTCGTCCCTTCCTCTGAGGAATTCAGAACCCCCTCCCTCTTCCTGGCCCTTGCTATCTTCTCCAATTCGCCCTCTGCTCTCAGCCTCTGTACTCCTGGCCTCTCCCAGTCCTCTCGTGCACAACAGTGCGCATTCCTCTAAGCTGTAGTCTCCCTGTTCTGTCCCCAAATCCCTCTGCTTCTTTTCTCTGTGCAGGAGGTGTGTATATGAGGGAGGAGGGTTGGGGCCTTCCTTTTCTACCTTGTGGCTCCTTTTCCTGCGACTGACATCCTATTAGTCTGGAAAAAGCAACTGCTCACTTGACCGAGACCACTTGAAGCCCTTCACTGGCTTGCTAGGTAGCAGCCTGGTGTGCTTCTGACGTTGCAGGACTGCGCATGCGCGGCCCGCCGTGTAGCAAAGCCTCCAGGAGGTGGCTGGATGATTTGGGTTTCTATGCCTCGCCCAGTGTGCTGAGGTGCACTTGCATTTGCATTCCAACAGGATCAGCTTTAGCGGGAGGGGGAGTGACGCCTCTTAGCGGTAGTCAGTTGTTGCTCACAGCCCATCAGGCCCTGCTTATGCCTCCTTGACTGCACATGCGCCCCAGGGGTGCTGGGAAGCCTCTGGGCGGTGCCTGGAGGGTTAGGCGCTCTGTGACGTGATCAGGTTCTAGGCGCCACCTGCTGACGTGTGCCAGTGTTCCAAGTGGAGTTGCCCTAGCGAAAGGGACGCGAAGGCCCTTAGGGGTTGGCTCTGACTGCTCACCAGTTCTCACAGGCCAACAGGGAAATACAGGAGCTCCGGAGCCACAAATCGCACACCCTGGAATCCCCGCTGGGACGGGCTGGGTCCACTGTGCACCTCCGCTCCCGCTCCATCCCACATCCTGGCTGAACCCGTGTTGGACAGCTCCCCCACCTCCTCTGCCCTTGCCAGTCCTGGAAGTGGCCGGTGTCTGAATCCGCCACCTCTCTCCCCATCCACGTCATCTGTTCGATGACAGCAGAATGGAGATTCAAGGTCAGCAGGTGAGGGGTTATTGGGTTCTCCTAACTGCACAGGTGACCGCTCCACTCTTGTTTGCCCTCTTGCCTGGCCTCTCTGGCCCACATCTCTGCCAGATCCTTCCTCCTACCGAGTAGCGGTGGGTCATAATGGCTATAGGCAGGAGCTGGCAATGCGGGGGCCGTTGGCTCACAGCCATAAGTTTAAGGCTCCTGCAGGGTGCTATGCTCAGACACCAGGGAAAGGGAATTCTGACGCTTCCCTGCGTTGGCCAAGGCACCCTGGCTCCCAGCAATGCTATTCGTAGGCGTCATCATCACTGTCATGCGGATCGCCAACAGCAGTGGCTGCTTAGCATCCCCGGACTCATGTCTGGAGACCTTGGAGAAGCAGACAGCACTAAAGGCAGCCTTGCCAAATGAATGGTTTCCTGGGAATTTCAAGCAAGCAAGTATACGTGCACACACTTTGAATTGCATCTGTTCAACTTCATATCGGACACACTCCTGCCACCGCACATGGACAGAAAATTTCTCACATGCAAGCCCACTCTCCATCTCTGTCTTTCTCTGTCACTCGCCGCAGCCTCCACATGCTCACTCAGAACACACTGTGACGGGACCTCCTGGATCCACATCCAGATGCCTATTTACACATATCCAGACTTATGTTTAGGAAGTACACCCATGTACGGTGTCAGGAACACACACGCACTCGTACAACCAAACACGGACACACTCACGCACTTGCGAGCACACCCAGTTTACCGTGCCTTGGAAGGTGCTAAGGGTTTTCAGGGCACTGGGTCCGACTTGATCGAATCAAGCCTGATATTGTTGTGGTGGGCGTGGCTAGGGAGCCCAGCCCTGCATGTTGGCCAGCCCATTGGCACTTGTGTCTTCCCCTGCTGTCCTTACCTGTTTCCCATTCCCTGTACCGTGCAGCTTGAGCGACCTGAATTGCAAACAACTCTTGGCGGAATGCAATGAGGGGAGACATGTGAATGCGGCAGGACCACGGGATTATCCCCAGGAAGTACCCCAACCAAAGAAGGCATTCTTTACCCCTCTGGTCTACACCCTGAAGCAAGGCACTGTGGGCAGCGAGGGGCAGAGGCCTGTGCCCCAGAATGCCCTGGCTCTATTTCCGTCTCGTTGGTACATGGGCTTGGGGGCACGGCGCCCGTCCCGTGGCAAGCATCCTGGCCTTCCTCGCCACCAACTTCCATCAGCGGCTGAGTTCCTGAGGCTTGTCCCCTGCACTCATATTTGCTTCACCACAAACTCCCTGAGATTGTCTCTTCATGCCCTCCTTGCCCCTGCCTTGCTGCTGCTTCCACTCCTAGCATTAGCCTTCCTGCCTCCAGACTCCTATCAACTCACGCGTGCCACCGGGCCTCTGCCTCTTCGCCCCTGCCTCTGCTTCCCATTTTCCTCCTCCTCCATCTGAGCTTCACAGGCTACACAGCTCCCGACGCATCTCGTCCCTTCCTCTGAGGAATTCAGAACCCCCTCCCTCTTCCTGGCCCTTGCTATCTTCTCCAATTCGCCCTCTGCTCTCAGCCTCTGTACTCCTGGCCTCTCCCAGTCCTCTCGTGCACAACAGTGCGCATTCCTCTAAGCTGTAGTCTCCCTGTTCTGTCCCCAAATCCCTCTGCTTCTTTTCTCTGTGCAGGAGGTGTGTATATGAGGGAGGAGGGTTGGGGCCTTCCTTTTCTACCTTGTGGCTCCTTTTCCTGCGACTGACATCCTATTAGTCTGGAAAAAGCAACTGCTCACTTGACCGAGACCACTTGAAGCCCTTCACTGGCTTGCTAGGTAGCAGCCTGGTGTGCTTCTGACGTTGCAGGACTGCGCATGCGCGGCCCGCCGTGTAGCAAAGCCTCCAGGAGGTGGCTGGATGATTTGGGTTTCTATGCCTCGCCCAGTGTGCTGAGGTGCACTTGCATTTGCATTCCAACAGGATCAGCTTTAGCGGGAGGGGGAGTGACGCCTCTTAGCGGTAGTCAGTTGTTGCTCACAGCCCATCAGGCCCTGCTTATGCCTCCTTGACTGCACATGCGCCCCAGGGGTGCTGGGAAGCCTCTGGGCGGTGCCTGGAGGGTTAGGCGCTCTGTGACGTGATCAGGTTCTAGGCGCCACCTGCTGACGTGTGCCAGTGTTCCAAGTGGAGTTGCCATAGCGAAAGGGACGCGAAGGCCCTTAGGGGTTGGCTCTGACTGCTCACCAGTTCTCACAGGCCAACAGGGAAATACAGGAGCTCCGGAGCCACAAATCGCACACCTGGAATCCCCGCTGGGACGGGCTGGGTCCACTGTGCACCTCCGCTCCCGCTCCATCCCACATCCTGGCTGAACCCGTGTTGGACAGCTCCCCCACCTCCTCTGCCCTTGCCAGTCCTGGAAGTGGCCGGTGTCTGAATCCGCCACCTCTCTCCCCATCCACGTCATCTGTTCGATGACAGCAGAATGGAGATTCAAGGTCAGCAGGTGAGGGGTTATTGGGTTCTCCTAACTGCACAGGTGACCGCTCCACTCTTGTTTGCCCTCTTGCCTGGCCTCTCTGGCCCACATCTCTGCCAGATCCTTCCTCCTACCGAGTAGCGGTGGGTCATAATGGCTATAGGCAGGAGCTGGCAATGCGGGGGCCGTTGGCTCACAGCCATAAGTTTAAGGCTCCTGCAGGGTGCTATGCTCAGACACCAGGGAAAGGGAATTCTGACGCTTCCCTGCGTTGGCCAAGGCACCCTGGCTCCCAGCAATGCTATTCGTAGGCGTCATCATCACTGTCATGCGGATCGCCAACAGCAGTGGCTGCTTAGCATCCCCGGACTCATGTCTGGAGACCTTGGAGAAGCAGACAGCACTAAAGGCAGCCTTGCCAAATGAATGGTTTCCTGGGAATTTCAAGCAAGCAAGTATACGTGCACACACTTTGAATTGCATCTGTTCAACTTCATATCGGACACACTCCTGCCACCGCACATGGACAGAAAATTTCTCACATGCAAGCCCACTCTCCATCTCTGTCTTTCTCTGTCACTCGCCGCAGCCTCCACATGCTCACTCAGAACACACTGTGACGGGACCTCCTGGATCCACATCCAGATGCCTATTTACACATATCCAGACTTATGTTTAGGAAGTACACCCATGTACGGTGTCAGGAACACACACGCACTCGTACAACCAAACACGGACACACTCACGCACTTGCGAGCACACCCAGTTTACCGTGCCTTGGAAGGTGCTAAGGGTTTTCAGGGCACTGGGTCCGACTTGATCGAATCAAGCCTGATATTGTTGTGGTGGGCGTGGCTAGGGAGCCCAGCCCTGCATGTTGGCCAGCCCATTGGCACTTGTGTCTTCCCCTGCTGTCCTTACCTGTTTCCCATTCCCTGTACCGTGCAGCTTGAGCGACCTGAATTGCAAACAACTCTTGGCGGAATGCAATGAGGGGAGACATGTGAATGCGGCAGGACCACGGGATTATCCCCAGGAAGTACCCCAACCAAAGAAGGCATTCTTTACCCCTCTGGTCTACACCCTGAAGCAAGGCACTGTGGGCAGCGAGGGGCAGAGGCCTGTGCCCCAGAATGCCCTGGCTCTATTTCCGTCTCGTTGGTACATGGGCTTGGGGGCACGGCGCCCGTCCCGTGGCAAGCATCCTGGCCTTCCTCGCCACCAACTTCCATCAGCGGCTGAGTTCCTGAGGCTTGTCCCCTGCACTCATATTTGCTTCACCACAAACTCCCTGAGATTGTCTCTTCATGCCCTCCTTGCCCCTGCCTTGCTGCTGCTTCCACTCCTAGCATTAGCCTTCCTGCCTCCAGACTCCTATCAACTCACGCGTGCCACCGGGCCTCTGCCTCTTCGCCCCTGCCTCTGCTTCCCATTTTCCTCCTCCTCCATCTGAGCTTCACAGGCTACACAGCTCCCGACGCATCTCGTCCCTTCCTCTGAGGAATTCAGAACCCCCTCCCTCTTCCTGGCCCTTGCTATCTTCTCCAATTCGCCCTCTGCTCTCAGCCTCTGTACTCCTGGCCTCTCCCAGTCCTCTCGTGCACAACAGTCCGCATTCCTCTAAGCTGTAGTCTCCCTGTTCTGTCCCCAAATCCCTCTGCTTCTTTTCTCTGTGCAGGAGGTGTGTATATGAGGGAGGAGGGTTGGGGCCTTCCTTTTCTACCTTGTGGCTCCTTTTCCTGCGACTGACATCCTATTAGTCTGGAAAAAGCAACTGCTCACTTGACCGAGACCACTTGAAGCCCTTCACTGGCTTGCTAGGTAGCAGCCTGGTGTGCTTCTGACGTTGCAGGACTGCGCATGCGCGGCCCGCCGTGTAGCAAAGCCTCCAGGAGGTGGCTGGATGATTTGGGTTTCTATGCCTCGCCCAGTGTGCTGAGGTGCACTTGCATTTGCATTCCAACAGGATCAGCTTTAGCGGGAGGGGGAGTGACGCCTCTTAGCGGTAGTCAGTTGTTGCTCACAGCCCATCAGGCCCTGCTTATGCCTCCTTGACTGCACATGCGCCCCAGGGGTGCTGGGAAGCCTCTGGGCGGTGCCTGGAGGGTTAGGCGCTCTGTGACGTGATCAGGTTCTAGGCGCCACCTGCTGACGTGTGCCAGTGTTCCAAGTGGAGTTGCCATAGCGAAAGGGACGCGAAGGCCCTTAGGGGTTGGCTCTGACTGCTCACCAGTTCTCACAGGCCAACAGGGAAATACAGGAGCTCCGGAGCCACAAATCGCACACCTGGAATCCCCGCTGGGACGGGCTGGGTCCACTGTGCACCTCCGCTCCCGCTCCATCCCACATCCTGGCTGAACCCGTGTTGGACAGCTCCCCCACCTCCTCTGCCCTTGCCAGTCCTGGAAGTGGCCGGTGTCTGAATCCGCCACCTCTCTCCCCATCCACGTCATCTGTTCGATGACAGCAGAATGGAGATTCAAGGTCAGCAGGTGAGGGGTTATTGGGTTCTCCTAACTGCACAGGTGACCGCTCCACTCTTGTTTGCCCTCTTGCCTGGCCTCTCTGGCCCACATCTCTGCCAGATCCTTCCTCCTACCGAGTAGCGGTGGGTCATAATGGCTATAGGCAGGAGCTGGCAATGCGGGGGCCGTTGGCTCACAGCCATAAGTTTAAGGCTCCTGCAGGGTGCTATGCTCAGACACCAGGGAAAGGGAATTCTGACGCTTCCCTGCGTTGGCCAAGGCACCCTGGCTCCCAGCAATGCTATTCGTAGGCGTCATCATCACTGTCATGCGGATCGCCAACAGCAGTGGCTGCTTAGCATCCCCGGACTCATGTCTGGAGACCTTGGAGAAGCAGACAGCACTAAAGGCAGCCTTGCCAAATGAATGGTTTCCTGGGAATTTCAAGCAAGCAAGTATACGTGCACACACTTTGAATTGCATCTGTTCAACTTCATATCGGACACACTCCTGCCACCGCACATGGACAGAAAATTTCTCACATGCAAGCCCACTCTCCATCTCTGTCTTTCTCTGTCACTCGCCGCAGCCTCCACATGCTCACTCAGAACACACTGTGACGGGACCTCCTGGATCCACATCCAGATGCCTATTTACACATATCCAGACTTATGTTTAGGAAGTACACCCATGTACGGTGTCAGGAACACACACGCACTCGTACAACCAAACACGGACACACTCACGCACTTGCGAGCACACCCAGTTTACCGTGCCTTGGAAGGTGCTAAGGGTTTTCAGGGCACTGGGTCCGACTTGATCGAATCAAGCCTGATATTGTTGTGGTGGGCGTGGCTAGGGAGCCCAGCCCTGCATGTTGGCCAGCCCATTGGCACTTGTGTCTTCCCCTGCTGTCCTTACCTGTTTCCCATTCCCTGTACCGTGCAGCTTGAGCGACCTGAATTGCAAACAACTCTTGGCGGAATGCAATGAGGGGAGACATGTGAATGCGGCAGGACCACGGGATTATCCCCAGGAAGTACCCCAACCAAAGAAGGCATTCTTTACCCCTCTGGTCTACACCCTGAAGCAAGGCACTGTGGGCAGCGAGGGGCAGAGGCCTGTGCCCCAGAATGCCCTGGCTCTATTTCCGTCTCGTTGGTACATGGGCTTGGGGGCACGGCGCCCGTCCCGTGGCAAGCATCCTGGCCTTCCTCGCCACCAACTTCCATCAGCGGCTGAGTTCCTGAGGCTTGTCCCCTGCACTCATATTTGCTTCACCACAAACTCCCTGAGATTGTCTCTTCATGCCCTCCTTGCCCCTGCCTTGCTGCTGCTTCCACTCCTAGCATTAGCCTTCCTGCCTCCAGACTCCTATCAACTCACGCGTGCCACCGGGCCTCTGCCTCTTCGCCCCTGCCTCTGCTTCCCATTTTCCTCCTCCTCCATCTGAGCTTCACAGGCTACACAGCTCCCGACGCATCTCGTCCCTTCCTCTGAGGAATTCAGAACCCCCTCCCTCTTCCTGGCCCTTGCTATCTTCTCCAATTCGCCCTCTGCTCTCAGCCTCTGTACTCCTGGCCTCTCCCAGTCCTCTCGTGCACAACAGTGCGCATTCCTCTAAGCTGTAGTCTCCCTGTTCTGTCCCCAAATCCCTCTGCTTCTTTTCTCTGTGCAGGAGGTGTGTATATGAGGGAGGAGGGTTGGGGCCTTCCTTTTCTACCTTGTGGCTCCTTTTCCTGCGACTGACATCCTATTAGTCTGGAAAAAGCAACTGCTCACTTGACCGAGACCACTTGAAGCCCTTCACTGGCTTGCTAGGTAGCAGCCTGGTGTGCTTCTGACGTTGCAGGACTGCGCATGCGCGGCCCGCCGTGTAGCAAAGCCTCCAGGAGGTGGCTGGATGATTTGGGTTTCTATGCCTCGCCCAGTGTGCTGAGGTGCACTTGCATTTGCATTCCAACAGGATCAGCTTTAGCGGGAGGGGGAGTGACGCCTCTTAGCGGTAGTCAGTTGTTGCTCACAGCCCATCAGGCCCTGCTTATGCCTCCTTGACTGCACATGCGCCCCAGGGGTGCTGGGAAGCCTCTGGGCGGTGCCTGGAGGGTTAGGCGCTCTGTGACGTGATCAGGTTCTAGGCGCCACCTGCTGACGTGTGCCAGTGTTCCAAGTGGAGTTGCCATAGCGAAAGGGACGCGAAGGCCCTTAGGGGTTGGCTCTGACTGCTCACCAGTTCTCACAGGCCAACAGGGAAATACAGGAGCTCCGGAGCCACAAATCGCACACCTGGAATCCCCGCTGGGACGGGCTGGGTCCACTGTGCACCTCCGCTCCCGCTCCATCCCACATCCTGGCTGAACCCGTGTTGGACAGCTCCCCCACCTCCTCTGCCCTTGCCAGTCCTGGAAGTGGCCGGTGTCTGAATCCGCCACCTCTCTCCCCATCCACGTCATCTGTTCGATGACAGCAGAATGGAGATTCAAGGTCAGCAGGTGAGGGGTTATTGGGTTCTCCTAACTGCACAGGTGACCGCTCCACTCTTGTTTGCCCTCTTGCCTGGCCTCTCTGGCCCACATCTCTGCCAGATCCTTCCTCCTACCGAGTAGCGGTGGGTCATAATGGCTATAGGCAGGAGCTGGCAATGCGGGGGCCGTTGGCTCACAGCCATAAGTTTAAGGCTCCTGCAGGGTGCTATGCTCAGACACCAGGGAAAGGGAATTCTGACGCTTCCCTGCGTTGGCCAAGGCACCCTGGCTCCCAGCAATGCTATTCGTAGGCGTCATCATCACTGTCATGCGGATCGCCAACAGCAGTGGCTGCTTAGCATCCCCGGACTCATGTCTGGAGACCTTGGAGAAGCAGACAGCACTAAAGGCAGCCTTGCCAAATGAATGGTTTCCTGGGAATTTCAAGCAAGCAAGTATACGTGCACACACTTTGAATTGCATCTGTTCAACTTCATATCGGACACACTCCTGCCACCGCACATGGACAGAAAATTTCTCACATGCAAGCCCACTCTCCATCTCTGTCTTTCTCTGTCACTCGCCGCAGCCTCCACATGCTCACTCAGAACACACTGTGACGGGACCTCCTGGATCCACATCCAGATGCCTATTTACACATATCCAGACTTATGTTTAGGAAGTACACCCATGTACGGTGTCAGGAACACACACGCACTCGTACAACCAAACACGGACACACTCACGCACTTGCGAGCACACCCAGTTTACCGTGCCTTGGAAGGTGCTAAGGGTTTTCAGGGCACTGGGTCCGACTTGATCGAATCAAGCCTGATATTGTTGTGGTGGGCGTGGCTAGGGAGCCCAGCCCTGCATGTTGGCCAGCCCATTGGCACTTGTGTCTTCCCCTGCTGTCCTTACCTGTTTCCCATTCCCTGTACCGTGCAGCTTGAGCGACCTGAATTGCAAACAACTCTTGGCGGAATGCAATGAGGGGAGACATGTGAATGCGGCAGGACCACGGGATTATCCCCAGGAAGTACCCCAACCAAAGAAGGCATTCTTTACCCCTCTGGTCTACACCCTGAAGCAAGGCACTGTGGGCAGCGAGGGGCAGAGGCCTGTGCCCCAGAATGCCCTGGCTCTATTTCCGTCTCGTTGGTACATGGGCTTGGGGGCACGGCGCCCGTCCCGTGGCAAGCATCCTGGCCTTCCTCGCCACCAACTTCCATCAGCGGCTGAGTTCCTGAGGCTTGTCCCCTGCACTCATATTTGCTTCACCACAAACTCCCTGAGATTGTCTCTTCATGCCCTCCTTGCCCCTGCCTTGCTGCTGCTTCCACTCCTAGCATTAGCCTTCCTGCCTCCAGACTCCTATCAACTCACGCGTGCCACCGGGCCTCTGCCTCTTCGCCCCTGCCTCTGCTTCCCATTTTCCTCCTCCTCCATCTGAGCTTCACAGGCTACACAGCTCCCGACGCATCTCGTCCCTTCCTCTGAGGAATTCAGAACCCCCTCCCTCTTCCTGGCCCTTGCTATCTTCTCCAATTCGCCCTCTGCTCTCAGCCTCTGTACTCCTGGCCTCTCCCAGTCCTCTCGTGCACAACAGTGCGCATTCCTCTAAGCTGTAGTCTCCCTGTTCTGTCCCCAAATCCCTCTGCTTCTTTTCTCTGTGCAGGAGGTGTGTATATGAGGGAGGAGGGTTGGGGCCTTCCTTTTCTACCTTGTGGCTCCTTTTCCTGCGACTGACATCCTATTAGTCTGGAAAAAGCAACTGCTCACTTGACCGAGACCACTTGAAGCCCTTCACTGGCTTGCTAGGTAGCAGCCTGGTGTGCTTCTGACGTTGCAGGACTGCGCATGCGCGGCCCGCCGTGTAGCAAAGCCTCCAGGAGGTGGCTGGATGATTTGGGTTTCTATGCCTCGCCCAGTGTGCTGAGGTGCACTTGCATTTGCATTCCAACAGGATCAGCTTTAGCGGGAGGGGGAGTGACGCCTCTTAGCGGTAGTCAGTTGTTGCTCACAGCCCATCAGGCCCTGCTTATGCCTCCTTGACTGCACATGCGCCCCAGGGGTGCTGGGAAGCCTCTGGGCGGTGCCTGGAGGGTTAGGCGCTCTGTGACGTGATCAGGTTCTAGGCGCCACCTGCTGACGTGTGCCAGTGTTCCAAGTGGAGTTGCCATAGCGAAAGGGACGCGAAGGCCCTTAGGGGTTGGCTCTGACTGCTCACCAGTTCTCACAGGCCAACAGGGAAATACAGGAGCTCCGGAGCCACAAATCGCACACCTGGAATCCCCGCTGGGACGGGCTGGGTCCACTGTGCACCTCCGCTCCCGCTCCATCCCACATCCTGGCTGAACCCGTGTTGGACAGCTCCCCCACCTCCTCTGCCCTTGCCAGTCCTGGAAGTGGCCGGTGTCTGAATCCGCCACCTCTCTCCCCATCCACGTCATCTGTTCGATGACAGCAGAATGGAGATTCAAGGTCAGCAGGTGAGGGGTTATTGGGTTCTCCTAACTGCACAGGTGACCGCTCCACTCTTGTTTGCCCTCTTGCCTGGCCTCTCTGGCCCACATCTCTGCCAGATCCTTCCTCCTACCGAGTAGCGGTGGGTCATAATGGCTATAGGCAGGAGCTGGCAATGCGGGGGCCGTTGGCTCACAGCCATAAGTTTAAGGCTCCTGCAGGGTGCTATGCTCAGACACCAGGGAAAGGGAATTCTGACGCTTCCCTGCGTTGGCCAAGGCACCCTGGCTCCCAGCAATGCTATTCGTAGGCGTCATCATCACTGTCATGCGGATCGCCAACAGCAGTGGCTGCTTAGCATCCCCGGACTCATGTCTGGAGACCTTGGAGAAGCAGACAGCACTAAAGGCAGCCTTGCCAAATGAATGGTTTCCTGGGAATTTCAAGCAAGCAAGTATACGTGCACACACTTTGAATTGCATCTGTTCAACTTCATATCGGACACACTCCTGCCACCGCACATGGACAGAAAA
Source organism: Perognathus longimembris pacificus (assembly GCF_023159225.1). NCBI lineage: Eukaryota > Metazoa > Chordata > Mammalia > Rodentia > Heteromyidae > Perognathus > Perognathus longimembris. Next base: position 27,793 of record NW_025960253.1, read on the forward strand.
TTTCTCACATGCAAGCCCACTCTCCATCTCTGTCTTTCTCTGTCACTCGCCGCAGCCTCCACATGCTCACTCAGAACACACTGTGACGGGACCTCCTGGATCCACATCCAGATGCCTATTTACACATATCCAGACTTATGTTTAGGAAGTACACCCATGTACGGTGTCAGGAACACACACGCACTCGTACAACCAAACACGGACACACTCACGCACTTGCGAGCACACCCAGTTTACCGTGCCTTGGAAGGTGCTAAGGGTTTTCAGGGCACTGGGTCCGACTTGATCGAATCAAGCCTGATATTGTTGTGGTGGGCGTGGCTAGGGAGCCCAGCCCTGCATGTTGGCCAGCCCATTGGCACTTGTGTCTTCCCCTGCTGTCCTTACCTGTTTCCCATTCCCTGTACCGTGCAGCTTGAGCGACCTGAATTGCAAACAACTCTTGGCGGAATGCAATGAGGGGAGACATGTGAATGCGGCAGGACCACGGGATTATCCCCAGGAAGTACCCCAACCAAAGAAGGCATTCTTTACCCCTCTGGTCTACACCCTGAAGCAAGGCACTGTGGGCAGCGAGGGGCAGAGGCCTGTGCCCCAGAATGCCCTGGCTCTATTTCCGTCTCGTTGGTACATGGGCTTGGGGGCACGGCGCCCGTCCCGTGGCAAGCATCCTGGCCTTCCTCGCCACCAACTTCCATCAGCGGCTGAGTTCCTGAGGCTTGTCCCCTGCACTCATATTTGCTTCACCACAAACTCCCTGAGATTGTCTCTTCATGCCCTCCTTGCCCCTGCCTTGCTGCTGCTTCCACTCCTAGCATTAGCCTTCCTGCCTCCAGACTCCTATCAACTCACGCGTGCCACCGGGCCTCTGCCTCTTCGCCCCTGCCTCTGCTTCCCATTTTCCTCCTCCTCCATCTGAGCTTCACAGGCTACACAGCTCCCGACGCATCTCGTCCCTTCCTCTGAGGAATTCAGAACCCCCTCCCTCTTCCTGGCCCTTGCTATCTTCTCCAATTCGCCCTCTGCTCTCAGCCTCTGTACTCCTGGCCTCTCCCAGTCCTCTCGTGCACAACAGTGCGCATTCCTCTAAGCTGTAGTCTCCCTGTTCTGTCCCCAAATCCCTCTGCTTCTTTTCTCTGTGCAGGAGGTGTGTATATGAGGGAGGAGGGTTGGGGCCTTCCTTTTCTACCTTGTGGCTCCTTTTCCTGCGACTGACATCCTATTAGTCTGGAAAAAGCAACTGCTCACTTGACCGAGACCACTTGAAGCCCTTCACTGGCTTGCTAGGTAGCAGCCTGGTGTGCTTCTGACGTTGCAGGACTGCGCATGCGCGGCCCGCCGTGTAGCAAAGCCTCCAGGAGGTGGCTGGATGATTTGGGTTTCTATGCCTCGCCCAGTGTGCTGAGGTGCACTTGCATTTGCATTCCAACAGGATCAGCTTTAGCGGGAGGGGGAGTGACGCCTCTTAGCGGTAGTCAGTTGTTGCTCACAGCCCATCAGGCCCTGCTTATGCCTCCTTGACTGCACATGCGCCCCAGGGGTGCTGGGAAGCCTCTGGGCGGTGCCTGGAGGGTTAGGCGCTCTGTGACGTGATCAGGTTCTAGGCGCCACCTGCTGACGTGTGCCAGTGTTCCAAGTGGAGTTGCCATAGCGAAAGGGACGCGAAGGCCCTTAGGGGTTGGCTCTGACTGCTCACCAGTTCTCACAGGCCAACAGGGAAATACAGGAGCTCCGGAGCCACAAATCGCACACCTGGAATCCCCGCTGGGACGGGCTGGGTCCACTGTGCACCTCCGCTCCCGCTCCATCCCACATCCTGGCTGAACCCGTGTTGGACAGCTCCCCCACCTCCTCTGCCCTTGCCAGTCCTGGAAGTGGCCGGTGTCTGAATCCGCCACCTCTCTCCCCATCCACGTCATCTGTTCGATGACAGCAGAATGGAGATTCAAGGTCAGCAGGTGAGGGGTTATTGGGTTCTCCTAACTGCACAGGTGACCGCTCCACTCTTGTTTGCCCTCTTGCCTGGCCTCTCTGGCCCACATCTCTGCCAGATCCTTCCTCCTACCGAGTAGCGGTGGGTCATAATGGCTATAGGCAGGAGCTGGCAATGCGGGGGCCGTTGGCTCACAGCCATAAGTTTAAGGCTCCTGCAGGGTGCTATGCTCAGACACCAGGGAAAGGGAATTCTGACGCTTCCCTGCGTTGGCCAAGGCACCCTGGCTCCCAGCAATGCTATTCGTAGGCGTCATCATCACTGTCATGCGGATCGCCAACAGCAGTGGCTGCTTAGCATCCCCGGACTCATGTCTGGAGACCTTGGAGAAGCAGACAGCACTAAAGGCAGCCTTGCCAAATGAATGGTTTCCTGGGAATTTCAAGCAAGCAAGTATACGTGCACACACTTTGAATTGCATCTGTTCAACTTCATATCGGACACACTCCTGCCACCGCACATGGACAGAAAATTTCTCACATGCAAGCCCACTCTCCATCTCTGTCTTTCTCTGTCACTCGCCGCAGCCTCCACATGCTCACTCAGAACACACTGTGACGGGACCTCCTGGATCCACATCCAGATGCCTATTTACACATATCCAGACTTATGTTTAGGAAGTACACCCATGTACGGTGTCAGGAACACACACGCACTCGTACAACCAAACACGGACACACTCACGCACTTGCGAGCACACCCAGTTTACCGTGCCTTGGAAGGTGCTAAGGGTTTTCAGGGCACTGGGTCCGACTTGATCGAATCAAGCCTGATATTGTTGTGGTGGGCGTGGCTAGGGAGCCCAGCCCTGCATGTTGGCCAGCCCATTGGCACTTGTGTCTTCCCCTGCTGTCCTTACCTGTTTCCCATTCCCTGTACCGTGCAGCTTGAGCGACCTGAATTGCAAACAACTCTTGGCGGAATGCAATGAGGGGAGACATGTGAATGCGGCAGGACCACGGGATTATCCCCAGGAAGTACCCCAACCAAAGAAGGCATTCTTTACCCCTCTGGTCTACACCCTGAAGCAAGGCACTGTGGGCAGCGAGGGGCAGAGGCCTGTGCCCCAGAATGCCCTGGCTCTATTTCCGTCTCGTTGGTACATGGGCTTGGGGGCACGGCGCCCGTCCCGTGGCAAGCATCCTGGCCTTCCTCGCCACCAACTTCCATCAGCGGCTGAGTTCCTGAGGCTTGTCCCCTGCACTCATATTTGCTTCACCACAAACTCCCTGAGATTGTCTCTTCATGCCCTCCTTGCCCCTGCCTTGCTGCTGCTTCCACTCCTAGCATTAGCCTTCCTGCCTCCAGACTCCTATCAACTCACGCGTGCCACCGGGCCTCTGCCTCTTCGCCCCTGCCTCTGCTTCCCATTTTCCTCCTCCTCCATCTGAGCTTCACAGGCTACACAGCTCCCGACGCATCTCGTCCCTTCCTCTGAGGAATTCAGAACCCCCTCCCTCTTCCTGGCCCTTGCTATCTTCTCCAATTCGCCCTCTGCTCTCAGCCTCTGTACTCCTGGCCTCTCCCAGTCCTCTCGTGCACAACAGTGCGCATTCCTCTAAGCTGTAGTCTCCCTGTTCTGTCCCCAAATCCCTCTGCTTCTTTTCTCTGTGCAGGAGGTGTGTATATGAGGGAGGAGGGTTGGGGCCTTCCTTTTCTACCTTGTGGCTCCTTTTCCTGCGACTGACATCCTATTAGTCTGGAAAAAGCAACTGCTCACTTGACCGAGACCACTTGAAGCCCTTCACTGGCTTGCTAGGTAGCAGCCTGGTGTGCTTCTGACGTTGCAGGACTGCGCATGCGCGGCCCGCCGTGTAGCAAAGCCTCCAGGAGGTGGCTGGATGATTTGGGTTTCTATGCCTCGCCCAGTGTGCTGAGGTGCACTTGCATTTGCATTCCAACAGGATCAGCTTTAGCGGGAGGGGGAGTGACGCCTCTTAGCGGTAGTCAGTTGTTGCTCACAGCCCATCAGGCCCTGCTTATGCCTCCTTGACTGCACATGCGCCCCAGGGGTGCTGGGAAGCCTCTGGGCGGTGCCTGGAGGGTTAGGCGCTCTGTGACGTGATCAGGTTCTAGGCGCCACCTGCTGACGTGTGCCAGTGTTCCAAGTGGAGTTGCCATAGCGAAAGGGACGCGAAGGCCCTTAGGGGTTGGCTCTGACTGCTCACCAGTTCTCACAGGCCAACAGGGAAATACAGGAGCTCCGGAGCCACAAATCGCACACCTGGAATCCCCGCTGGGACGGGCTGGGTCCACTGTGCACCTCCGCTCCCGCTCCATCCCACATCCTGGCTGAACCCGTGTTGGACAGCTCCCCCACCTCCTCTGCCCTTGCCAGTCCTGGAAGTGGCCGGTGTCTGAATCCGCCACCTCTCTCCCCATCCACGTCATCTGTTCGATGACAGCAGAATGGAGATTCAAGGTCAGCAGGTGAGGGGTTATTGGGTTCTCCTAACTGCACAGGTGACCGCTCCACTCTTGTTTGCCCTCTTGCCTGGCCTCTCTGGCCCACATCTCTGCCAGATCCTTCCTCCTACCGAGTAGCGGTGGGTCATAATGGCTATAGGCAGGAGCTGGCAATGCGGGGGCCGTTGGCTCACAGCCATAAGTTTAAGGCTCCTGCAGGGTGCTATGCTCAGACACCAGGGAAAGGGAATTCTGACGCTTCCCTGCGTTGGCCAAGGCACCCTGGCTCCCAGCAATGCTATTCGTAGGCGTCATCATCACTGTCATGCGGATCGCCAACAGCAGTGGCTGCTTAGCATCCCCGGACTCATGTCTGGAGACCTTGGAGAAGCAGACAGCACTAAAGGCAGCCTTGCCAAATGAATGGTTTCCTGGGAATTTCAAGCAAGCAAGTATACGTGCACACACTTTGAATTGCATCTGTTCAACTTCATATCGGACACACTCCTGCCACCGCACATGGACAGAAAATTTCTCACATGCAAGCCCACTCTCCATCTCTGTCTTTCTCTGTCACTCGCCGCAGCCTCCACATGCTCACTCAGAACACACTGTGACGGGACCTCCTGGATCCACATCCAGATGCCTATTTACACATATCCAGACTTATGTTTAGGAAGTACACCCATGTACGGTGTCAGGAACACACACGCACTCGTACAACCAAACACGGACACACTCACGCACTTGCGAGCACACCCAGTTTACCGTGCCTTGGAAGGTGCTAAGGGTTTTCAGGGCACTGGGTCCGACTTGATCGAATCAAGCCTGATATTGTTGTGGTGGGCGTGGCTAGGGAGCCCAGCCCTGCATGTTGGCCAGCCCATTGGCACTTGTGTCTTCCCCTGCTGTCCTTACCTGTTTCCCATTCCCTGTACCGTGCAGCTTGAGCGACCTGAATTGCAAACAACTCTTGGCGGAATGCAATGAGGGGAGACATGTGAATGCGGCAGGACCACGGGATTATCCCCAGGAAGTACCCCAACCAAAGAAGGCATTCTTTACCCCTCTGGTCTACACCCTGAAGCAAGGCACTGTGGGCAGCGAGGGGCAGAGGCCTGTGCCCCAGAATGCCCTGGCTCTATTTCCGTCTCGTTGGTACATGGGCTTGGGGGCACGGCGCCCGTCCCGTGGCAAGCATCCTGGCCTTCCTCGCCACCAACTTCCATCAGCGGCTGAGTTCCTGAGGCTTGTCCCCTGCACTCATATTTGCTTCACCACAAACTCCCTGAGATTGTCTCTTCATGCCCTCCTTGCCCCTGCCTTGCTGCTGCTTCCACTCCTAGCATTAGCCTTCCTGCCTCCAGACTCCTATCAACTCACGCGTGCCACCGGGCCTCTGCCTCTTCGCCCCTGCCTCTGCTTCCCATTTTCCTCCTCCTCCATCTGAGCTTCACAGGCTACACAGCTCCCGACGCATCTCGTCCCTTCCTCTGAGGAATTCAGAACCCCCTCCCTCTTCCTGGCCCTTGCTATCTTCTCCAATTCGCCCTCTGCTCTCAGCCTCTGTACTCCTGGCCTCTCCCAGTCCTCTCGTGCACAACAGTCCGCATTCCTCTAAGCTGTAGTCTCCCTGTTCTGTCCCCAAATCCCTCTGCTTCTTTTCTCTGTGCAGGAGGTGTGTATATGAGGGAGGAGGGTTGGGGCCTTCCTTTTCTACCTTGTGGCTCCTTTTCCTGCGACTGACATCCTATTAGTCTGGAAAAAGCAACTGCTCACTTGACCGAGACCACTTGAAGCCCTTCACTGGCTTGCTAGGTAGCAGCCTGGTGTGCTTCTGACGTTGCAGGACTGCGCATGCGCGGCCCGCCGTGTAGCAAAGCCTCCAGGAGGTGGCTGGATGATTTGGGTTTCTATGCCTCGCCCAGTGTGCTGAGGTGCACTTGCATTTGCATTCCAACAGGATCAGCTTTAGCGGGAGGGGGAGTGACGCCTCTTAGCGGTAGTCAGTTGTTGCTCACAGCCCATCAGGCCCTGCTTATGCCTCCTTGACTGCACATGCGCCCCAGGGGTGCTGGGAAGCCTCTGGGCGGTGCCTGGAGGGTTAGGCGCTCTGTGACGTGATCAGGTTCTAGGCGCCACCTGCTGACGTGTGCCAGTGTTCCAAGTGGAGTTGCCATAGCGAAAGGGACGCGAAGGCCCTTAGGGGTTGGCTCTGACTGCTCACCAGTTCTCACAGGCCAACAGGGAAATACAGGAGCTCCGGAGCCACAAATCGCACACCTGGAATCCCCGCTGGGACGGGCTGGGTCCACTGTGCACCTCCGCTCCCGCTCCATCCCACATCCTGGCTGAACCCGTGTTGGACAGCTCCCCCACCTCCTCTGCCCTTGCCAGTCCTGGAAGTGGCCGGTGTCTGAATCCGCCACCTCTCTCCCCATCCACGTCATCTGTTCGATGACAGCAGAATGGAGATTCAAGGTCAGCAGGTGAGGGGTTATTGGGTTCTCCTAACTGCACAGGTGACCGCTCCACTCTTGTTTGCCCTCTTGCCTGGCCTCTCTGGCCCACATCTCTGCCAGATCCTTCCTCCTACCGAGTAGCGGTGGGTCATAATGGCTATAGGCAGGAGCTGGCAATGCGGGGGCCGTTGGCTCACAGCCATAAGTTTAAGGCTCCTGCAGGGTGCTATGCTCAGACACCAGGGAAAGGGAATTCTGACGCTTCCCTGCGTTGGCCAAGGCACCCTGGCTCCCAGCAATGCTATTCGTAGGCGTCATCATCACTGTCATGCGGATCGCCAACAGCAGTGGCTGCTTAGCATCCCCGGACTCATGTCTGGAGACCTTGGAGAAGCAGACAGCACTAAAGGCAGCCTTGCCAAATGAATGGTTTCCTGGGAATTTCAAGCAAGCAAGTATACGTGCACACACTTTGAATTGCATCTGTTCAACTTCATATCGGACACACTCCTGCCACCGCACATGGACAGAAAATTTCTCACATGCAAGCCCACTCTCCATCTCTGTCTTTCTCTGTCACTCGCCGCAGCCTCCACATGCTCACTCAGAACACACTGTGACGGGACCTCCTGGATCCACATCCAGATGCCTATTTACACATATCCAGACTTATGTTTAGGAAGTACACCCATGTACGGTGTCAGGAACACACACGCACTCGTACAACCAAACACGGACACACTCACGCACTTGCGAGCACACCCAGTTTACCGTGCCTTGGAAGGTGCTAAGGGTTTTCAGGGCACTGGGTCCGACTTGATCGAATCAAGCCTGATATTGTTGTGGTGGGCGTGGCTAGGGAGCCCAGCCCTGCATGTTGGCCAGCCCATTGGCACTTGTGTCTTCCCCTGCTGTCCTTACCTGTTTCCCATTCCCTGTACCGTGCAGCTTGAGCGACCTGAATTGCAAACAACTCTTGGCGGAATGCAATGAGGGGAGACATGTGAATGCGGCAGGACCACGGGATTATCCCCAGGAAGTACCCCAACCAAAGAAGGCATTCTTTACCCCTCTGGTCTACACCCTGAAGCAAGGCACTGTGGGCAGCGAGGGGCAGAGGCCTGTGCCCCAGAATGCCCTGGCTCTATTTCCGTCTCGTTGGTACATGGGCTTGGGGGCACGGCGCCCGTCCCGTGGCAAGCATCCTGGCCTTCCTCGCCACCAACTTCCATCAGCGGCTGAGTTCCTGAGGCTTGTCCCCTGCACTCATATTTGCTTCACCACAAACTCCCTGAGATTGTCTCTTCATGCCCTCCTTGCCCCTGCCTTGCTGCTGCTTCCACTCCTAGCATTAGCCTTCCTGCCTCCAGACTCCTATCAACTCACGCGTGCCACCGGGCCTCTGCCTCTTCGCCCCTGCCTCTGCTTCCCATTTTCCTCCTCCTCCATCTGAGCTTCACAGGCTACACAGCTCCCGACGCATCTCGTCCCTTCCTCTGAGGAATTCAGAACCCCCTCCCTCTTCCTGGCCCTTGTTATCTTCTCCAATTCGCCCTCTGCTCTCAGCCTCTGTACTCCTGGCCTCTCCCAGTCCTCTCGTGCACAACAGTCCGCATTCCTCTAAGCTGTAGTCTCCCTGTTCTGTCCCCAAATCCCTCTGCTTCTTTTCTCTGTGCAGGAGGTGTGTATATGAGGGAGGAGGGTTGGGGCCTTCCTTTTCTACCTTGTGGCTCCTTTTCCTGCGACTGACATCCTATTAGTCTGGAAAAAGCAACTGCTCACTTGACCGAGACCACTTGAAGCCCTTCACTGGCTTGCTAGGTAGCAGCCTGGTGTGCTTCTGATGTTGCAGGACTGCGCATGCGCGGCCCGCCGTGTAGCAAAGCCTCCAGGAGGTGGCTGGATGATTTGGGTTTCTATGCCTTGCCCAGTGTGCTGAGGTGCACTTGCATTTGCATTCCAACAGGATCAGCTTTAGCGGGAGGGGGAGTGACGCCTCTTAGCGGTAGTCAGTTGTTGCTCACAGCCCATCAGGCCCTGCTTATGCCTCCTTGACTGCACATGCGCCCCAGGGGTGCTGGGAAGCCTCTGGGCGGTGCTGGAGGGTTAGGCGCTCTGTGACGTGATCAGGTTCTAGGCGCCACCTGCTGACGTGTGCCAGTGTTCCAAGTGGAGTTGCCATAGCGAAAGGGACGCGAAGGCCCTTAGGGGTTGGCTCTGACTGCTCACCAGTTCTCACAGGCCAACAGGGAAATACAGGAGCTCCGGAGCCACAAATCGCACACCTGGAATCCCCGCTGGGACGGGCTGGGTCCACTGTGCACCTCCGCTCCCGCTCCATCCCACATCCTGGCTGAACCCGTGTTGGACAGCTCCCCCACCTCCTCTGCCCTTGCCAGTCCTGGAAGTGGCCGGTGTCTGAATCCGCCACCTCTCTCCCCATCCACGTCATCTGTTCGATGACAGCAGAATGGAGATTCAAGGTCAGCAGGTGAGGGGTTATTGGGTTCTCCTAACTGCACAGGTGACCGCTCCACTCTTGTTTGCCCTCTTGCCTGGCCTCTCTGGCCCACATCTCTGCCAGATCCTTCCTCCTACCGAGTAGCGGTGGGTCATAATGGCTATAGGCAGGAGCTGGCAATGCGGGGGCCGTTGGCTCACAGCCATAAGTTTAAGGCTCCTGCAGGGTGCTATGCTCAGACACCAGGGAAAGGGCATTCTGACGCTTCCCTGCGTTGGCCAAGGCACCCTGGCTCCCAGCAATGCTATTCGTAGGCGTCATCATCACTGTCATGCGGATCGCCAACAGCAGTGGCTGCTTAGCATCCCCGGACTCATGTCTGGAGACCTTGGAGAAGCAGACAGCACTAAAGGCAGCCTTGCCAAATGAATGGTTTCCTGGGAATTTCAAGCAAGCAAGTATACGTGCACACACTTTGAATTGCATCTGTTCAACTTCATATCGGACACACTCCTGCCACCGCACATGGACAGAAAATTTCTCACATGCAAGCCCACTCTCCATCTCTGTCTTTCTCTGTCACTCGCCGCAGCCTCCACATGCTCACTCAGAACACACTGTGACGGACCTCCTGGATCCACATCCAGATGCCTATTTACACATATCCAGACTTATGTTTAGGAAGTACACCCATGTACGGTGTCAGGAACACACACGCACTCGTACAACCAAACACGGACACACTCACGCACTTGCGAGCACACCCAGTTTACCGTGCCTTGGAAGGTGCTAAGGGTTTTCAGGGCACTGGGTCCGACTTGATCGAATCAAGCCTGATATTGTTGTGGTGGGCGTGGCTAGGGAGCCCAGCCCTGCATGTTGGCCAGCCCATTGGCACTTGTGTCTTCCCCTGCTGTCCTTACCTGTTTCCCATTCCCTGTACCGTGCAGCTTGAGCGACCTGAATTGCAAACAACTCTTGGCGGAATGCAATGAGGGGAGACATGTGAATGCGGCAGGACCACGGGATTATCCCCAGGAAGTACCCCAACCAAAGAAGGCATTCTTTACCCCTCTGGTCTACACCCTGAAGCAAGGCACTGTGGGCAGCGAGGGGCAGAGGCCTGTGCCCCAGAATGCCCTGGCTCTATTTCCGTCTCGTTGGTACATGGGCTTGGGGGCACGGCGCCCGTCCCGTGGCAAGCATCCTGGCCTTCCTCGCCACCAACTTCCATCAGCGGCTGAGTTCCTGAGGCTTGTCCCCTGCACTCATATTTGCTTCACCACAAACTCCCTGAGATTGTCTCTTCATGCCCTCCTTGCCCCTGCCTTGCTGCTGCTTCCACTCCTAGCATTAGCCTTCCTGCCTCCAGACTCCTATCAACTCACGCGTGCCACCGGGCCTCTGCCTCTTCGCCCCTGCCTCTGCTTCCCATTTTCCTCCTCCTCCATCTGAGCTTCACAGGCTACACAGCTCCCGACGCATCTCGTCCCTTCCTCTGAGGAATTCAGAACCCCCTCCCTCTTCCTGGCCCTTGTTATCTTCTCCAATTCGCCCTCTGCTCTCAGCCTCTGTACTCCTGGCCTCTCCCAGTCCTCTCGTGCACAACAGTCCGCATTCCTCTAAGCTGTAGTCTCCCTGTTCTGTTCTGTCCCCAAATCCCTCTGCTTCTTTTCTCTGTGCAGGAGGTGTGTATATGAGGGAGGAGGGTTGGGGCCTTCCTTTTCTACCTTGTGGCTCCTTTTCCTGCGACTGACATCCTATTAGTCTGGAAAAAGCAACTGCTCACTTGACCGAGACCACTTGAAGCCCTTCACTGGCTTGCTAGGTAGCAGCCTGGTGTGCTTCTGATGTTGCAGGACTGCGCATGCGCGGCCCGCCGTGTAGCAAAGCCTCCAGGAGGTGGCTGGATGATTTGGGTTTCTATGCCTTGCCCAGTGTGCTGAGGTGCACTTGCATTTGCATTCCAACAGGATCAGCTTTAGCGGGAGGGGGAGTGACGCCTCTTAGCGGTAGTCAGTTGTTGCTCACAGCCCATCAGGCCCTGCTTATGCCTCCTTGACTGCACATGCGCCCCAGGGGTGCTGGGAAGCCTCTGGGCGGTGCCTGGAGGGTTAGGCGCTCTGTGACGTGATCAGGTTCTAGGCGCCACCTGCTGACGTGTGCCAGTGTTCCAAGTGGAGTTGCCATAGCGAAAGGGACGCGAAGGCCCTTAGGGGTTGGCTCTGACTGCTCACCAGTTCTCACAGGCCAACAGGGAAATACAGGAGCTCCGGAGCCACAAATCGCACACCTGGAATCCCCGCTGGGACGGGCTGGGTCCACTGTGCACCTCCGCTCCCGCTCCATCCCACATCCTGGCTGAACCCGTGTTGGACAGCTCCCCCACCTCCTCTGCCCTTGCCAGTCCTGCAAGTGGCCGGTGTCTGAATCCGCCACCTCTCTCCCCATCCACGTCATCTGTTCGATGACAGCAGAATGGAGATTCAAGGTCTGCAGGTGAGGGGTTATTGGGTTCTCCTAACTGCACAGGTGACCGCTCCACTCTTGTTTGCCCTCTTGCCTGGCCTCTCTGGCCCACATCTCTGCCAGATCCTTCCTCCTACCGAGTAGCGGTGGGTCATAATGGCTATAGGCAGGAGCTGGCAATGCGGGGGCCGTTGGCTCACAGCCATAAGTTTAAGGCTCCTGCAGGGTGCTATGCTCAGACACCAGGGAAAGGGCATTCTGACGCTTCCCTGCGTTGGCCAAGGCACCCTGGCTCCCAGCAATGCTATTCGTAGGCGTCATCATCACTGTCATGCGGATCGCCAACAGCAGTGGCTGCTTAGCATCCCCGGACTCATGTCTGGAGACCTTGGAGAAGCAGACAGCACTAAAGGCAGCCTTGCCAAATGAATGGTTTCCTGGGAATTTCAAGCAAGCAAGTATACGTGCACACACTTTGAATTGCATCTGTTCAACTTCATATCGGACACACTCCTGCCACCGCACATGGACAGAAAATTTCTCACATGCAAGCCCACTCTCCATCTCTGTCTTTCTCTGTCACTCGCCGCAGCCTCCACATGCTCACTCAGAACACACTGTGACCGGACCTCCTGGATCCACATCCAGATGCCTATTTACACATATCCAGACTTATGTTTAGGAAGTACACCCATGTACGGTGTCAGGAACACACACGCACTCGTACAACCAAACACGGACACACTCACGCACTTGCGAGCACACCCAGTTTACCGTGCCTTGGAAGGTGCTAAGGGTTTTCAGGGCACTGGGTCCGACTTGATCGAATCAAGCCTGATATTGTTGTGGTGGGCGTGGCTAGGGAGCCCAGCCCTGCATGTTGGCCAGCCCATTGGCACTTGTGTCTTCCCCTGCTGTCCTTACCTGTTTCCCATTCCCTGTACCGTGCAGCTTGAGCGACCTGAATTGCAAACAACTCTTGGCGGAATGCAATGAGGGGAGACATGTGAATGCGGCAGGACCACGGGATTATCCCCAGGAAGTACCCCAACCAAAGAAGGCATTCTTTACCCCTCTGGTCTACACCCTGAAGCAAGGCACTGTGGGCAGCGAGGGGCAGAGGCCTGTGCCCCAGAATGCCCTGGCTCTATTTCCGTCTCGTTGGTACATGGGCTTGGGGGCACGGCGCCCGTCCCGTGGCAAGCATCCTGGCCTTCCTCGCCACCAACTTCCATCAGCGGCTGAGTTCCTGAGGCTTGTCCCCTGCACTCATATTTGCTTCACCACAAACTCCCTGAGATTGTCTCTTCATGCCCTCCTTGCCCCTGCCTTGCTGCTGCTTCCACTCCTAGCATTAGCCTTCCTGCCTCCAGACTCCTATCAACTCACGCGTGCCACCGGGCCTCTGCCTCTTCGCCCCTGCCTCTGCTTCCCATTTTCCTCCTCCTCCATCTGAGCTTCACAGGCTACACAGCTCCCGACGCATCTCGTCCCTTCCTCTGAGGAATTCAGAACCCCCTCCCTCTTCCTGGCCCTTGTTATCTTCTCCAATTCGCCCTCTGCTCTCAGCCTCTGTACTCCTGGCCTCTCCCAGTCCTCTCGTGCACAACAGTCCGCATTCCTCTAAGCTGTAGTCTCCCTGTTCTGTCCCCAAATCCCTCTGCTTCTTTTCTCTGTGCAGGAGGTGTGTATATGAGGGAGGAGGGTTGGGGCCTTCCTTTTCTACCTTGTGGCTCCTTTTCCTGCGACTGACATCCTATTAGTCTGGAAAAAGCAACTGCTCACTTGACCGAGACCACTTGAAGCCCTTCACTGGCTTGCTAGGTAGCAGCCTGGTGTGCTTCTGATGTTGCAGGACTGCGCATGCGCGGCCCGCCGTGTAGCAAAGCCTCCAGGAGGTGGCTGGATGATTTGGGTTTCTATGCCTTGCCCAGTGTGCTGAGGTGCACTTGCATTTGCATTCCAACAGGATCAGCTTTAGCGGGAGGGGGAGTGACGCCTCTTAGCGGTAGTCAGTTGTTGCTCACAGCCCATCAGGCCCTGCTTATGCCTCCTTGACTGCACATGCGCCCCAGGGGTGCTGGGAAGCCTCTGGGCGGTGCTGGAGGGTTAGGCGCTCTGTGACGTGATCAGGTTCTAGGCGCCACCTGCTGACGTGTGCCAGTGTTCCAAGTGGAGTTGCCATAGCGAAAGGGACGCGAAGGCCCTTAGGGGTTGGCTCTGACTGCTCACCAGTTCTCACAGGCCAACAGGGAAATACAGGAGCTCCGGAGCCACAAATCGCACACCTGGAATCCCCGCTGGGACGGGCTGGGTCCACTGTGCACCTCCGCTCCCGCTCCATCCCACATCCTGGCTGAACCCGTGTTGGACAGCTCCCCCACCTCCTCTGCCCTTGCCAGTCCTGGAAGTGGCCGGTGTCTGAATCCGCCACCTCTCTCCCCATCCACGTCATCTGTTCGATGACAGCAGAATGGAGATTCAAGGTCAGCAGGTGAGGGGTTATTGGGTTCTCCTAACTGCACAGGTGACCGCTCCACTCTTGTTTGCCCTCTTGCCTGGCCTCTCTGGCCCACATCTCTGCCAGATCCTTCCTCCTACCGAGTAGCGGTGGGTCATAATGGCTATAGGCAGGAGCTGGCAATGCGGGGGCCGTTGGCTCACAGCCATAAGTTTAAGGCTCCTGCAGGGTGCTATGCTCAGACACCAGGGAAAGGGCATTCTGACGCTTCCCTGCGTTGGCCAAGGCACCCTGGCTCCCAGCAATGCTATTCGTAGGCGTCATCATCACTGTCATGCGGATCGCCAACAGCAGTGGCTGCTTAGCATCCCCGGACTCATGTCTGGAGACCTTGGAGAAGCAGACAGCACTAAAGGCAGCCTTGCCAAATGAATGGTTTCCTGGGAATTTCAAGCAAGCAAGTATACGTGCACACACTTTGAATTGCATCTGTTCAACTTCATATCGGACACACTCCTGCCACCGCACATGGACAGAAAATTTCTCACATGCAAGCCCACTCTCCATCTCTGTCTTTCTCTGTCACTCGCCGCAGCCTCCACATGCTCACTCAGAACACACTGTGACGGGACCTCCTGGATCCACATCCAGATGCCTATTTACACATATCCAGACTTATGTTTAGGAAGTACACCCATGTACGGTGTCAGGAACACACACGCACTCGTACAACCAAACACGGACACACTCACGCACTTGCGAGCACACCCAGTTTACCGTGCCTTGGAAGGTGCTAAGGGTTTTCAGGGCACTGGGTCCGACTTGATCGAATCAAGCCTGATATTGTTGTGGTGGGCGTGGCTAGGGAGCCCAGCCCTGCATGTTGGCCAGCCCATTGGCACTTGTGTCTTCCCCTGCTGTCCTTACCTGTTTCCCATTCCCTGTACCGTGCAGCTTGAGCGACCTGAATTGCAAACAACTCTTGGCGGAATGCAATGAGGGGAGACATGTGAATGCGGCAGGACCACGGGATTATCCCCAGGAAGTACCCCAACCAAAGAAGGCATTCTTTACCCCTCTGGTCTACACCCTGAAGCAAGGCACTGTGGGCAGCGAGGGGCAGAGGCCTGTGCCCCAGAATGCCCTGGCTCTATTTCCGTCTCGTTGGTACATGGGCTTGGGGGCACGGCGCCCGTCCCGTGGCAAGCATCCTGGCCTTCCTCGCCACCAACTTCCATCAGCGGCTGAGTTCCTGAGGCTTGTCCCCTGCACTCATATTTGCTTCACCACAAACTCCCTGAGATTGTCTCTTCATGCCCTCCTTGCCCCTGCCTTGCTGCTGCTTCCACTCCTAGCATTAGCCTTCCTGCCTCCAGACTCCTATCAACTCACGCGTGCCACCGGGCCTCTGCCTCTTCGCCCCTGCCTCTGCTTCCCATTTTCCTCCTCCTCCATCTGAGCTTCACAGGCTACACAGCTCCCGACGCATCTCGTCCCTTCCTCTGAGGAATTCAGAACCCCCTCCCTCTTCCTGGCCCTTGTATCTTCTCCAATTCGCCCTCTGCTCTCAGCCTCTGTACTCCTGGCCTCTCCCAGTCCTCTCGTGCACAACAGTCCGCATTCCTCTAAGCTGTAGTCTCCCTGTTCTGTCCCCAAATCCCTCTGCTTCTTTTCTCTGTGCAGGAGGTGTGTATATGAGGGAGGAGGGTTGGGGCCTTCCTTTTCTACCTTGTGGCTCCTTTTCCTGCGACTGACATCCTATTAGTCTGGAAAAAGCAACTGCTCACTTGACCGAGACCACTTGAAGCCCTTCACTGGCTTGCTAGGTAGCAGCCTGGTGTGCTTCTGATGTTGCAGGACTGCGCATGCGCGGCCCGCCGTGTAGCAAAGCCTCCAGGAGGTGGCTGGATGATTTGGGTTTCTATGCCTTGCCCAGTGTGCTGAGGTGCACTTGCATTTGCATTCCAACAGGATCAGCTTTAGCGGGAGGGGGAGTGACGCCTCTTAGCGGTAGTCAGTTGTTGCTCACAGCCCATCAGGCCCTGCTTATGCCTCCTTGACTGCACATGCGCCCCAGGGGTGCTGGGAAGCCTCTGGGCGGTGCCTGGAGGGTTAGGCGCTCTGTGACGTGATCAGGTTCTAGGCGCCACCTGCTGACGTGTGCCAGTGTTCCAAGTGGAGTTGCCATAGCGAAAGGGACGCGAAGGCCCTTAGGGGTTGGCTCTGACTGCTCACCAGTTCTCACAGGCCAACAGGGAAATACAGGAGCTCCGGAGCCACAAATCGCACACCTGGAATCCCCGCTGGGACGGGCTGGGTCCACTGTGCACCTCCGCTCCCGCTCCATCCCACATCCTGGCTGAACCCGTGTTGGACAGCTCCCCCACCTCCTCTGCCCTTGCCAGTCCTGGAAGTGGCCGGTGTCTGAATCCGCCACCTCTCTCCCCATCCACGTCATCTGTTCGATGACAGCAGAATGGAGATTCAAGGTCAGCAGGTGAGGGGTTATTGGGTTCTCCTAACTGCACAGGTGACCGCTCCACTCTTGTTTGCCCTCTTGCCTGGCCTCTCTGGCCCACATCTCTGCCAGATCCTTCCTCCTACCGAGTAGCGGTGGGTCATAATGGCTATAGGCAGGAGCTGGCAATGCGGGGGCCGTTGGCTCACAGCCATAAGTTTAAGGCTCCTGCAGGGTGCTATGCTCAGACACCAGGGAAAGGGCATTCTGACGCTTCCCTGCGTTGGCCAAGGCACCCTGGCTCCCAGCAATGCTATTCGTAGGCGTCATCATCACTGTCATGCGGATCGCCAACAGCAGTGGCTGCTTAGCATCCCCGGACTCATGTCTGGAGACCTTGGAGAAGCAGACAGCACTAAAGGCAGCCTTGCCAAATGAATGGTTTCCTGGGAATTTCAAGCAAGCAAGTATACGTGCACACACTTTGAATTGCATCTGTTCAACTTCATATCGGACACACTCCTGCCACCGCACATGGACAGAAAATTTCTCACATGCAAGCCCACTCTCCATCTCTGTCTTTCTCTGTCACTCGCCGCAGCCTCCACATGCTCACTCAGAACACACTGTGACGGGACCTCCTGGATCCACATCCAGATGCCTATTTACACATATCCAGACTTATGTTTAGGAAGTACACCCATGTACGGTGTCAGGAACACACACGCACTCGTACAACCAAACACGGACACACTCACGCACTTGCGAGCACACCCAGTTTACCGTGCCTTGGAAGGTGCTAAGGGTTTTCAGGGCACTGGGTCCGACTTGATCGAATCAAGCCTGATATTGTTGTGGTGGGCGTGGCTAGGGAGCCCAGCCCTGCATGTTGGCCAGCCCATTGGCACTTGTGTCTTCCCCTGCTGTCCTTACCTGTTTCCCATTCCCTGTACCGTGCAGCTTGAGCGACCTGAATTGCAAACAACTCTTGGCGGAATGCAATGAGGGGAGACATGTGAATGCGGCAGGACCACGGGATTATCCCCAGGAAGTACCCCAACCAAAGAAGGCATTCTTTACCCCTCTGGTCTACACCCTGAAGCAAGGCACTGTGGGCAGCGAGGGGCAGAGGCCTGTGCCCCAGAATGCCCTGGCTCTATTTCCGTCTCGTTGGTACATGGGCTTGGGGGCACGGCGCCCGTCCCGTGGCAAGCATCCTGGCCTTCCTCGCCACCAACTTCCATCAGCGGCTGAGTTCCTGAGGCTTGTCCCCTGCACTCATATTTGCTTCACCACAAACTCCCTGAGATTGTCTCTTCATGCCCTCCTTGCCCCTGCCTTGCTGCTGCTTCCACTCCTAGCATTAGCCTTCCTGCCTCCAGACTCCTATCAACTCACGCGTGCCACCGGGCCTCTGCCTCTTCGCCCCTGCCTCTGCTTCCCATTTTCCTCCTCCTCCATCTGAGCTTCACAGGCTACACAGCTCCCGACGCATCTCGTCCCTTCCTCTGAGGAATTCAGAACCCCCTCCCTCTTCCTGGCCCTTGTTATCTTCTCCAATTCGCCCTCTGCTCTCAGCCTCTGTACTCCTGGCCTCTCCCAGTCCTCTCGTGCACAACAGTCCGCATTCCTCTAAGCTGTAGTCTCCCTGTTCTGTCCCCAAATCCCTCTGCTTCTTTTCTCTGTGCAGGAGGTGTGTATATGAGGGAGGAGGGTTGGGGCCTTCCTTTTCTACCTTGTGGCTCCTTTTCCTGCGACTGACATCCTATTAGTCTGGAAAAAGCAACTGCTCACTTGACCGAGACCACTTGAAGCCCTTCACTGGCTTGCTAGGTAGCAGCCTGGTGTGCTTCTGATGTTGCAGGACTGCGCATGCGCGGCCCGCCGTGTAGCAAAGCCTCCAGGAGGTGGCTGGATGATTTGGGTTTCTATGCCTTGCCCAGTGTGCTGAGGTGCACTTGCATTTGCATTCCAACAGGATCAGCTTTAGCGGGAGGGGGAGTGACGCCTCTTAGCGGTAGTCAGTTGTTGCTCACAGCCCATCAGGCCCTGCTTATGCCTCCTTGACTGCACATGCGCCCCAGGGGTGCTGGGAAGCCTCTGGGCGGTGCCTGGAGGGTTAGGCGCTCTGTGACGTGATCAGGTTCTAGGCGCCACCTGCTGACGTGTGCCAGTGTTCCAAGTGGAGTTGCCATAGCGAAAGGGACGCGAAGGCCCTTAGGGGTTGGCTCTGACTGCTCACCAGTTCTCACAGGCCAACAGGGAAATACAGGAGCTCCGGAGCCACAAATCGCACACCTGGAATCCCCGCTGGGACGGGCTGGGTCCACTGTGCACCTCCGCTCCCGCTCCATCCCACATCCTGGCTGAACCCGTGTTGGACAGCTCCCCCACCTCCTCTGCCCTTGCCAGTCCTGGAAGTGGCCGGTGTCTGAATCCGCCACCTCTCTCCCCATCCACGTCATCTGTTCGATGACAGCAGAATGGAGATTCAAGGTCAGCAGGTGAGGGGTTATTGGGTTCTCCTAACTGCACAGGTGACCGCTCCACTCTTGTTTGCCCTCTTGCCTGGCCTCTCTGGCCCACATCTCTGCCAGATCCTTCCTCCTACCGAGTAGCGGTGGGTCATAATGGCTATAGGCAGGAGCTGGCAATGCGGGGGCCGTTGGCTCACAGCCATAAGTTTAAGGCTCCTGCAGGGTGCTATGCTCAGACACCAGGGAAAGGGCATTCTGACGCTTCCCTGCGTTGGCCAAGGCACCCTGGCTCCCAGCAATGCTATTCGTAGGCGTCATCATCACTGTCATGCGGATCGCCAACAGCAGTGGCTGCTTAGCATCCCCGGACTCATGTCTGGAGACCTTGGAGAAGCAGACAGCACTAAAGGC
Organism: Perognathus longimembris pacificus; assembly: GCF_023159225.1. Taxonomy (NCBI): domain Eukaryota; kingdom Metazoa; phylum Chordata; class Mammalia; order Rodentia; family Heteromyidae; genus Perognathus; species Perognathus longimembris. The sequence goes on from NW_025960253.1 coordinate 47,391, forward strand.
AGCCTTGCCAAATGAATGGTTTCCTGGGAATTTCAAGCAAGCAAGTATACGTGCACACACTTTGAATTGCATCTGTTCAACTTCATATCGGACACACTCCTGCCACCGCACATGGACAGAAAATTTCTCACATGCAAGCCCACTCTCCATCTCTGTCTTTCTCTGTCACTCGCCGCAGCCTCCACATGCTCACTCAGAACACACTGTGACGGGACCTCCTGGATCCACATCCAGATGCCTATTTACACATATCCAGACTTATGTTTAGGAAGTACACCCATGTACGGTGTCAGGAACACACACGCACTCGTACAACCAAACACGGACACACTCACGCACTTGCGAGCACACCCAGTTTACCGTGCCTTGGAAGGTGCTAAGGGTTTTCAGGGCACTGGGTCCGACTTGATCGAATCAAGCCTGATATTGTTGTGGTGGGCGTGGCTAGGGAGCCCAGCCCTGCATGTTGGCCAGCCCATTGGCACTTGTGTCTTCCCCTGCTGTCCTTACCTGTTTCCCATTCCCTGTACCGTGCAGCTTGAGCGACCTGAATTGCAAACAACTCTTGGCGGAATGCAATGAGGGGAGACATGTGAATGCGGCAGGACCACGGGATTATCCCCAGGAAGTACCCCAACCAAAGAAGGCATTCTTTACCCCTCTGGTCTACACCCTGAAGCAAGGCACTGTGGGCAGCGAGGGGCAGAGGCCTGTGCCCCAGAATGCCCTGGCTCTATTTCCGTCTCGTTGGTACATGGGCTTGGGGGCACGGCGCCCGTCCCGTGGCAAGCATCCTGGCCTTCCTCGCCACCAACTTCCATCAGCGGCTGAGTTCCTGAGGCTTGTCCCCTGCACTCATATTTGCTTCACCACAAACTCCCTGAGATTGTCTCTTCATGCCCTCCTTGCCCCTGCCTTGCTGCTGCTTCCACTCCTAGCATTAGCCTTCCTGCCTCCAGACTCCTATCAACTCACGCGTGCCACCGGGCCTCTGCCTCTTCGCCCCTGCCTCTGCTTCCCATTTTCCTCCTCCTCCATCTGAGCTTCACAGGCTACACAGCTCCCGACGCATCTCGTCCCTTCCTCTGAGGAATTCAGAACCCCCTCCCTCTTCCTGGCCCTTGTTATCTTCTCCAATTCGCCCTCTGCTCTCAGCCTCTGTACTCCTGGCCTCTCCCAGTCCTCTCGTGCACAACAGTCCGCATTCCTCTAAGCTGTAGTCTCCCTGTTCTGTCCCCAAATCCCTCTGCTTCTTTTCTCTGTGCAGGAGGTGTGTATATGAGGGAGGAGGGTTGGGGCCTTCCTTTTCTACCTTGTGGCTCCTTTTCCTGCGACTGACATCCTATTAGTCTGGAAAAAGCAACTGCTCACTTGACCGAGACCACTTGAAGCCCTTCACTGGCTTGCTAGGTAGCAGCCTGGTGTGCTTCTGATGTTGCAGGACTGCGCATGCGCGGCCCGCCGTGTAGCAAAGCCTCCAGGAGGTGGCTGGATGATTTGGGTTTCTATGCCTTGCCCAGTGTGCTGAGGTGCACTTGCATTTGCATTCCAACAGGATCAGCTTTAGCGGGAGGGGGAGTGACGCCTCTTAGCGGTAGTCAGTTGTTGCTCACAGCCCATCAGGCCCTGCTTATGCCTCCTTGACTGCACATGCGCCCCAGGGGTGCTGGGAAGCCTCTGGGCGGTGCCTGGAGGGTTAGGCGCTCTGTGACGTGATCAGGTTCTAGGCGCCACCTGCTGACGTGTGCCAGTGTTCCAAGTGGAGTTGCCATAGCGAAAGGGACGCGAAGGCCCTTAGGGGTTGGCTCTGACTGCTCACCAGTTCTCACAGGCCAACAGGGAAATACAGGAGCTCCGGAGCCACAAATCGCACACCTGGAATCCCCGCTGGGACGGGCTGGGTCCACTGTGCACCTCCGCTCCCGCTCCATCCCACATCCTGGCTGAACCCGTGTTGGACAGCTCCCCCACCTCCTCTGCCCTTGCCAGTCCTGGAAGTGGCCGGTGTCTGAATCCGCCACCTCTCTCCCCATCCACGTCATCTGTTCGATGACAGCAGAATGGAGATTCAAGGTCAGCAGGTGAGGGGTTATTGGGTTCTCCTAACTGCACAGGTGACCGCTCCACTCTTGTTTGCCCTCTTGCCTGGCCTCTCTGGCCCACATCTCTGCCAGATCCTTCCTCCTACCGAGTAGCGGTGGGTCATAATGGCTATAGGCAGGAGCTGGCAATGCGGGGGCCGTTGGCTCACAGCCATAAGTTTAAGGCTCCTGCAGGGTGCTATGCTCAGACACCAGGGAAAGGGCATTCTGACGCTTCCCTGCGTTGGCCAAGGCACCCTGGCTCCCAGCAATGCTATTCGTAGGCGTCATCATCACTGTCATGCGGATCGCCAACAGCAGTGGCTGCTTAGCATCCCCGGACTCATGTCTGGAGACCTTGGAGAAGCAGACAGCACTAAAGGCAGCCTTGCCAAATGAATGGTTTCCTGGGAATTTCAAGCAAGCAAGTATACGTGCACACACTTTGAATTGCATCTGTTCAACTTCATATCGGACACACTCCTGCCACCGCACATGGACAGAAAATTTCTCACATGCAAGCCCACTCTCCATCTCTGTCTTTCTCTGTCACTCGCCGCAGCCTCCACATGCTCACTCAGAACACACTGTGACGGGACCTCCTGGATCCACATCCAGATGCCTATTTACACATATCCAGACTTATGTTTAGGAAGTACACCCATGTACGGTGTCAGGAACACACACGCACTCGTACAACCAAACACGGACACACTCACGCACTTGCGAGCACACCCAGTTTACCGTGCCTTGGAAGGTGCTAAGGGTTTTCAGGGCACTGGGTCCGACTTGATCGAATCAAGCCTGATATTGTTGTGGTGGGCGTGGCTAGGGAGCCCAGCCCTGCATGTTGGCCAGCCCATTGGCACTTGTGTCTTCCCCTGCTGTCCTTACCTGTTTCCCATTCCCTGTACCGTGCAGCTTGAGCGACCTGAATTGCAAACAACTCTTGGCGGAATGCAATGAGGGGAGACATGTGAATGCGGCAGGACCACGGGATTATCCCCAGGAAGTACCCCAACCAAAGAAGGCATTCTTTACCCCTCTGGTCTACACCCTGAGCAAGGCACTGTGGGCAGCGAGGGGCAGAGGCCTGTGCCCCAGAATGCCCTGGCTCTATTTCCGTCTCGTTGGTACATGGGCTTGGGGGCACGGCGCCCGTCCCGTGGCAAGCATCCTGGCCTTCCTCGCCACCAACTTCCATCAGCGGCTGAGTTCCTGAGGCTTGTCCCCTGCACTCATATTTGCTTCACCACAAACTCCCTGAGATTGTCTCTTCATGCCCTCCTTGCCCCTGCCTTGCTGCTGCTTCCACTCCTAGCATTAGCCTTCCTGCCTCCAGACTCCTATCAACTCACGCGTGCCACCGGGCCTCTGCCTCTTCGCCCCTGCCTCTGCTTCCCATTTTCCTCCTCCTCCATCTGAGCTTCACAGGCTACACAGCTCCCGACGCATCTCGTCCCTTCCTCTGAGGAATTCAGAACCCCCTCCCTCTTCCTGGCCCTTGTTATCTTCTCCAATTCGCCCTCTGCTCTCAGCCTCTGTACTCCTGGCCTCTCCCAGTCCTCTCGTGCACAACAGTCCGCATTCCTCTAAGCTGTAGTCTCCCTGTTCTGTCCCCAAATCCCTCTGCTTCTTTTCTCTGTGCAGGAGGTGTGTATATGAGGGAGGAGGGTTGGGGCCTTCCTTTTCTACCTTGTGGCTCCTTTTCCTGCGACTGACATCCTATTAGTCTGGAAAAAGCAACTGCTCACTTGACCGAGACCACTTGAAGCCCTTCACTGGCTTGCTAGGTAGCAGCCTGGTGTGCTTCTGATGTTGCAGGACTGCGCATGCGCGGCCCGCCGTGTAGCAAAGCCTCCAGGAGGTGGCTGGATGATTTGGGTTTCTATGCCTTGCCCAGTGTGCTGAGGTGCACTTGCATTTGCATTCCAACAGGATCAGCTTTAGCGGGAGGGGGAGTGACGCCTCTTAGCGGTAGTCAGTTGTTGCTCACAGCCCATCAGGCCCTGCTTATGCCTCCTTGACTGCACATGCGCCCCAGGGGTGCTGGGAAGCCTCTGGGCGGTGCCTGGAGGGTTAGGCGCTCTGTGACGTGATCAGGTTCTAGGCGCCACCTGCTGACGTGTGCCAGTGTTCCAAGTGGAGTTGCCATAGCGAAAGGGACGCGAAGGCCCTTAGGGGTTGGCTCTGACTGCTCACCAGTTCTCACAGGCCAACAGGGAAATACAGGAGCTCCGGAGCCACAAATCGCACACCTGGAATCCCCGCTGGGACGGGCTGGGTCCACTGTGCACCTCCGCTCCCGCTCCATCCCACATCCTGGCTGAACCCGTGTTGGACAGCTCCCCCACCTCCTCTGCCCTTGCCAGTCCTGGAAGTGGCCGGTGTCTGAATCCGCCACCTCTCTCCCCATCCACGTCATCTGTTCGATGACAGCAGAATGGAGATTCAAGGTCAGCAGGTGAGGGGTTATTGGGTTCTCCTAACTGCACAGGTGACCGCTCCACTCTTGTTTGCCCTCTTGCCTGGCCTCTCTGGCCCACATCTCTGCCAGATCCTTCCTCCTACCGAGTAGCGGTGGGTCATAATGGCTATAGGCAGGAGCTGGCAATGCGGGGGCCGTTGGCTCACAGCCATAAGTTTAAGGCTCCTGCAGGGTGCTATGCTCAGACACCAGGGAAAGGGCATTCTGACGCTTCCCTGCGTTGGCCAAGGCACCCTGGCTCCCAGCAATGCTATTCGTAGGCGTCATCATCACTGTCATGCGGATCGCCAACAGCAGTGGCTGCTTAGCATCCCCGGACTCATGTCTGGAGACCTTGGAGAAGCAGACAGCACTAAAGGCAGCCTTGCCAAATGAATGGTTTCCTGGGAATTTCAAGCAAGCAAGTATACGTGCACACACTTTGAATTGCATCTGTTCAACTTCATATTTCATATCGGACACACTCCTGCCACCGCACATGGACAGAAAATTTCTCACATGCAAGCCCACTCTCCATCTCTGTCTTTCTCTGTCACTCGCCGCAGCCTCCACATGCTCACTCAGAACACACTGTGACGGGACCTCCTGGATCCACATCCAGATGCCTATTTACACATATCCAGACTTATGTTTAGGAAGTACACCCATGTACGGTGTCAGAACACACACGCACTCGTACAACCAAACACGGACACACTCTACGCACTTGCGAGCCACACCCAGTTTACCGTGCCTTGGAAGGTGCTAAGGGTTTTCAGGGCACTGGGTCCGACTTGACGAATCAAGCCTGATATTGTTGTGGTGGGCGTGGCTAGGAGCCCAGCCCTGCATGTTGGCCAGCCCATTGGCACTTGTGTCTACCCCTGCTGTCCTTACCTGTTTCCCATTCCCTGTACCATGCAGCTTGAGCGACCTGAATTGCAAACAACTCTTGGCGGAATGCAATGAGGGGAGACATGTGAATGCGCAGGACCACGGGATTATCCCCAGGAAGTACCCAACCAAAGAAGGCATTCTTTACCCACTGGTCTACACCCTGATGCAGGCACTGTGGGCTGCGAGGGGCAGAGGCCTGTGCCCCAGAATGCCCTGGCTCTATTTCCGTCTCCTTGGTACATGGGCTTGGGGGCACGGCGCCCCGTCCCGTGGAAGGCATCCTGGCCGTCCTCGCCACCAACTTCCATCAGCGGCTGAGTGCCTGAGGCTTGTCCCCTGCACTCATATTTGCTTCACCACAAACTCCTGAGATTCTCTCTTCATGCCCTCCTTGCCCCTGCCTTGCTGCTGCTTCCACTCCTAGCATTAGCCTTCCTGCCTCCAGACTCCTATCAACTCACGCGTGCCACCGGCCTCTGCCTCTTCGCCCCTGCCTCTGCTTCCCATTTTCCTCCTCCTCCATCTGAGCTTCTCAGGCTACACAGCTCCCGACGCATCTCGTCCTTCCTCTGAGAATTCAGAACCCCCTCCCTCTTCCTGGCCCTTGTTATCTTCTCCAATTCGCCCTCTGCTCTCAGCCTCTGTACTCCTGGCCTCTCCCAGTCCTCTCGTGCACAACAGTCCGCAATCCTCTAAGCTGTAGACTCCCTGTTCTGCTCTCCCCAAATCCCTCTGCTTCTTTCTCTGTGCAGGAGGTGTGTATATGAGGGAGGAGGGTTGGGGCCTTCCTTTTCTACCTTGTGGCTCCTTTTCCAGCGACTGACATCCTATTAGTCTGGAAAAAGCAACTGCTCACTGACCGAGACCACTTGAAGCCCTTCACTGGCCTGCTAGTTAGCAGCCTGGTGTGCTTCTGAGGTTGCAGGACTGCGCATTGCGCGGCCCGCCGTGTAGCAAAGCCTCCAGGAGGTGGCTGGATGATTTGGGTTTCTATGCCTTGCCCAGTGTGCTGAGGTGCATTTGCATTTGCATTCCAACAGGATCAGCTTTAGCGGGAGGGGGAGTGGACGCCTCTTAGCGGTAGTCAGTTGTTGCTCACAGCCCAACAGGCCCCTGCTTATGCCTCCTTGACTGCACAAGCGCCCCAGGGGTGCTGGGAAGCCTCTGGGCGGTGCTGGAGGGTTAGGCGCTCTGTGACGTGATCAGGTTCTAGGCGCCACCTGCTGACGTGTGCCAGTGTTCCAAGTGGAGTTGCCATAGCGAAAGGGACGCGAAGGCCTTAGGGGTTGGCTCTGACTGCTCACCAGTTCTCACAGGCCAACAGGGAAGTACAGGACTCCGCAGCCACAAATCGCACACCTGGATCCCCGCTGGGACGGGCTGGGTCCACTTTTCACCTCCGCTCCCGCTCCATCCCACAATCCTGGCTGAACCCGTGTTGGACAGCTCCCCCACCTCCTCTGCCCTTGCCAGTCCTGGAAGTGGCCGGTGTCTGAATCCGCCACCTCTCTCCCCATCCACGTCATCCTGTTCGATGACAGCAGAATGGAGATTCAAGGTCAGCAGGTGAGGGGTTATTGGGTTCTCCTAACTGCACAGGTGACCGCTCCACTCTTGTTTGCCCTCTTGCCTGGCCTCTCTGGCCCACATCTCTGCCAGATCCTTCCTCCTACCGAGTAGCGGCGGGTCATAATGGCTATAGGCAGGAGCTGGCAATGCGGGGGGCCTTTGGCTCACAGCCATACGTTTAAGGCGCCTTCTGGGTGCTATGCTCAGACACCAGGGAAGGCATTCTGACGCTTCCCTGCGTTGGCCAAGGCACCCTGGCTCCCAGCAATGCTATTCATAGGCGTCATCATCACTGTCATGCGGATCGCCAACAGCAGTGGCTGCTTAGCATCCCCGGACTCATGTCTGGAGACCTTGGAGAAGCAGACAGCACTAAAGGCAGCCTTGCCAAATGAATGGTTTCCTGGGAATTTCAAGCAAGCAAGTATTACGTGCACACACTTTGAATTGCATCTGTTCAACTTCATATCGGACACACTCCTGCCACCGCACATGGACAGAAAATTTCTCACATGCAAGCCCACTCTCCATCTCTGTCTTTCTCTGTCAACTCGCCGCAGCCTCCACATGCTCACTCAGAACACCACTGTGACGGGACCTCCTGGTCCACATCCAGATGCCTATTTACACATATCCAGACTTATGTTTAGGAAGTACACCCATGTACGGTGTCAGGAACACACACGCACCTCGTACAACCAAACACGGACACACTCACGCACTTGCGAGCACACCCAGTTTACCGTGCCTTGGAAGGTGCTAAGGGTTTTCAGGGCACTGGGTCCCGACTTGATCGAATCAAGCCTGATATTGTTGTGGTGGGCGTGGCTAGGGAGCCCAGCCTGCCTGTTGGCCAGCCCATTGGGCACTTGTTGTCTTCCCCTGCTGTCCTTACCTGTTTCCCATTCCCTGTACCATGCAGCTTGAGCGACCTGAATTGCAAACAACTCTTGGCGGAATGCAATGAGGGGAGACATGTGAATGCGGCAGGACCACGGGATTATCCCCAGGAAGTACCCCAACCAAGAAGGCAATCTTTACCCCACTGGTCTACACCCTGATGCAAGGCACTGTGGGCAGCGAGGGGGCAGAGGCCTGTGCCCCAGAATGCCCTGGGCTCTATTTCCGTCTCCTGGTACATGGCTTGGGGGCACGGCGGCCCGTCCCGTGGAAGGCATCCTGGCCTTCCCTCGCCACCAACTTCCATCAGCGGCTGAGTTCCTGAGGCTTGTCCCCCTGCACTCATATTTGCTTCACCACAAACTCCCTGAGATTCTCTCTTCATGCCCTCCTGCCCCTGCCTGCTGCTGCTTCCACTCCTAGCATTAGCCTCCTGCCTCCAGACTCCTATCAACTCACGCGTGCCACCGGGCCTCTGCCTCTTCGCCCCCTGCCTCTGCTTCCCATTTTCCTCCTCCTCCATCTGAGCTCTCAGGCTACACAGCTCCCGACGCATCTCGTCCCTTCCTCTGAGGAATTCAGAACCCCCTCCCTCTTCCTGGCCCTTGTTATCTTCTCCAATTCGCCCTCTGCTCTCAGCCTCTGTACTCCTGGCCTCTCCCAGTCCTCTCGTGCACAACAGTCCGCAATCCTCTAAGCTGTAGACTCCCTGTTCTGTCCCCAATCCTCTGCTTCTTTTCTCTGTGCAGGAGGTGTGTATATGAGGGAGGAGGGTTGGGGCCTTCCTTTTCTACCTTGTGGCTCCTTTTCCCAGCGACTGACATCCTATTAGTCTGGAAAAAGCAACTGCTCACTTGACCGAGACCACTTGAAGCCCTTCACTGGCCTGCTAGTTAGCAGCCTGGTGTGCTTCTGAAGGTTGCAGGACTGCGCATGCGCGGGCCCGCCGTGTAGCAAAGCCTCCAGGAGGTGGCTGGATGATTTGGGTTTCTATGCCTTGCCCAGTGTGCTGAGGTGCATTTGCATTTGCATTCCAAACAGGATCAGCTTTAGCGGGAGGGGGAGTGACGCCTCTTAGCGGTAGGTCACGTGTTGCTCACAGCCCAACAGGCCCTGCTTATGCCTCCTTGACTGCACATGCGCCCCAGGGGTGCTGGGAAGCCACTGGGCGGTGCCTGGAGGGGTTAGGCGCTCTGTGACGTGATCAGGTTCTAGGCGCCACCTGCTGGACGTGTGCCAGTGTTCCAGTGGAGTTGCCATAGCGAAAGGGACGCGAAGGCCCTTAGGGGTTGGCTCTGACTGCTCACCCAGTTCTCACAGGCCAACAGGGAAGTACAGGACCTCCGCAGCCACAAATCGCACACCTGGAATCCCCGCTGGGACGGGCTGGGTCCACTTTTCACCTCCGCTCCGCTCCATCCCACATCCTGGCTGAACCCGTGTTGGACAGCTCCCCCACCTCCTCTGCCCTTGCCAGTCCTGGAGTGGCCGGTGTCAGAATCCGCCACCTCTCTCCCCATCCACGTCATCTGTTCGATGACAGCAGAATGGAGATTCAAGGTCAGCAGGTGAGGGGTTATTGGGTTCTCCTAACTGCCACAGGTGACCGCTCCACTCTTGTTGCCCTCTTGCCTGGCCTCTCTGGCCCACATCTCTGCCAGATCCTTCCTCCTACCGAGTAGCGGCGGGTCATAATGGCTATAGGCAGGAGCTGGCAATGCGGGGGGCCTTTGGCTCACAGCCATTACGTTTAAGGCTCCTTCTGGGTGCTATGCTCAGACACCAGGGAGGGCATTCTGACGCTTCCCTGCGTTGGCCAAAGGCACCCTGGCTCCCAGCAATGCTATTCATAGGCGTCATCATCACTGTCATGCGGATCGCCAACAGCAGTGGCTGCTTAGCATCCCCGGACTCATGTCTGGAGACCTTGGAGAAGCAGACAGCACTAAAGGCAGCCTTGCCAAATGAATGGTTTCCTGGGAATTTCAAGCAAGCAAGTATACGTGCACACACTTTGAATTGCATCTGTTCAACTTCATATCGGACAACACTCCTGCCACCGCACATGGACAGAAAATTTCTCACATGCAAGCCCACTCCCATCTCTGTCTATCTCTGTCACTCGCCGCAGCCTCCACATGCTCCCACCTCAGAACACACTGTGACGGGACTCCTGGATCCACATCCAGATGCCTATTTACACATATCCAGACTTATGTTTAGGAAGTACACCATGTACGGTGTCAGGAACACACACGCACTCGTACAACCAAACACGGACACACTCACGCACTTGCGAGCACACCCAGTTTACCGTGCTTGGAAGGTGCTAAGGGTTTTCAGGGCACTGGGTCCCGACTTGATCGAATCAAGCCTGATATTGTTGTGGTGGGCGTGGCTAGGGAGCCCAGCCCTGCATGTTGGCCAGCCATTGGCACTTGTGTCTTCCCCTGCTGTCCTTACCTGTTTCCCATTCCCTGTACCATGCAGCTTGAGCGACCTGAATTGCAAACAACTCTTGGCGGAATGCAATGAGGGGAGACATGTGAATGCGGCAGGACCACGGGATTATCCCCAGGAAGTACCCCAACCAAAGAAGGCATTCTTTACCCCACTGGTCTACACCCTGATGCAAGGCACTGTGGGCAGCGAGGGGCAGAGGCCTGTGCCCCAGAATGCCCTGGCTCTATTTCCGTCTCCTTGGTACATGGGCTTGGGGGCACGGCGCCCGTCCCGTGGAAGGCATCCTGGCCTTCCTCGCCACCAACTTCCATCAGCGGCTGAGTTCCTGAGGCTTGTCCCCTGCACTCATATTTGCTTCACCACAAACTCCCTGAGATTCTCTCTTCATGCCCTCCTTGCCCCTGCCTTGCTGCTGCTTCCACTCCTAGCATTAGCCTTCCTGCCTCCAGACTCCTATCAACTCACGCGTGCCACCGGCCTCTGCCTCTTCGCCCCTGCCTCTGCTTCCCATTTCCTCCTCCTCCATCTGAGCTTCTCAGGCTACACAGCTCCCGACGCATCTCGTCCCTTCCTCTGAGGAATCAGAACCCCCTCCCTCTTCCTGGCCCTTGTTATCTTCTCCAATTCGCCCTCTGCTCTCAGCCTCTGTACTCCTGGCCTCTCCCAGTCCTCTCGTGCACAACAGTCCGCAATCCTCTAGCTGTAGACTCCCTGTTCTGTCCCCAAATCCCTCTGCTTCTTTTCTCTGTGCAGGAGGTGTGTATATGAGGGAGGAGGGTTGGGGCCTTCCTTTTTCTACCTTGTGCTCC
>NW_025960254.1:0-38413 GCF_023159225.1 Perognathus longimembris pacificus
GTCATTGCGGTTAATAAATGTCCTCACCTCATCAAACAGCATCATACCAGGATTCTGTGTCTCCTGAGTGAAGGAAATCTCTACTCTGTGCTGGTTGAGTTCATCCATCAGTCCAGAGATGGGAAGAGCACGGAGCTTTGGATTCATTGGTCGGGGCATCCATACCAACAATGACTCACATTTGGCTCGTGTATATTTCCATTCCACGAACAGTTTCACATCTGGAATTTGGTATATTTCCATCAGCTCCTGATACATATTTTGAGTTGTGTCTTCTTCTTAAGCATTTCCATTTCCCTTGTTTTAAGTTTCTCGAGAGTCACACATTCTTCATTGATAAGTGTCTCTGAATGGGTCTTTGCCTCTTCCTGCAATTGTGGAAGCAGCATGTCATACATACTGTGGATGCTCCTTCTGTATGCATGCATATAAGAAATCCACTGGTAGGTTATTACAAAATCTTTATATACGTTTCTCTGGTTTTCTTGGATCTTGTCCCATAAAGATGTCATTTGTTTCAAAATCATCTCCCGGTGGGCTTCAGCAGCCTCTTCAATGGCACTGTGTCGATGAGCCTGGTGCTCAGGAGACCGGGAGCAGAGCTTACACAGCAACTTGGTTTCCACCTCACAGAACACCTGCTTCGGCTCCTCGTGTGTCTCACACCTGTGTTCCTCAGAGTTCAGGAACTGCTGGAGGCGGGCTTTTCTACCAATAGACACCAGATGCTTCATCATGATGTCCGTTTTGAGGTCTCCCTGGTGGTATGGAGCCCTGCAGACCGGGCACCTGGTTGGATTCTGGGCTTCTTCCCGGGCAAGGCAGAGACATGGTCGACAGAAAGTGTGCCCACAGACTATGGTGACCGGATCAATGAGGGTATTCAAGCAGATAACACAGTTCAGTTGGTCCTGGAAGGCCTGGTGATTTCCGTGCCCATCTTTTCAATGATGGAAAGTCTAGCGAAATGATTCTTTTCCTTCTTCCTTTGCCCCTCCTAGGCTTGAACTCAGGGCCTGAGCACTGTACCTGGCTTCTCTACGCTCAAGAGTAGCACGCTACCACCTGAGCCACAGCTCCACTTCTCACCGTTTTTTTTATATATTGCTGAGGAGTCAGACCCAGTGATTCAGGTAAGGGAAGCATACACTCTTGCAGTAGGTCTTATTCCCAGCCCAGAGAGCTGATTCTCACCAACTGTAGCCAAGTTCCAAACTCCGGCAGATCTGCAGTTGTGTTGAAGTGGGCCCTTCTTCTGAATAGCCTGATTCTCAGTGGGTTTGCCTCCCTTTTATATGTGGAGAGGGTGGGACCACAGGACTCTGACAACCAATCAGAATGCTTTTCCTTGATTGGCGTAAAACAGGGTGTGTACCTGGGCTTTACTTCTAGTAGTCCATTTACATATCAATAAGTTGCACTTTAAAACCCTGCAACTCTGCCTTTGTGTTCAGTTTCACTAAGCACTTGTAATAATTCCCTCTGAAATCGCATTGGATGCAATTTAGGCATCCCTTAGAATAATTTGAAATGTGTTCATCATTGCTTAGTAAACGTTTGTGTTGTTACAATTGCATAGGTTCAATATGTTTGTAGATTCTTCGTGTTAATGATATTTTCTCTCAAAATCAAAATCTATTCGTGGGGTTTCTTTTATTTAACCATTTTGGCAATCTTTCAAAAGCCCTAGCTCATTAGAAAATAAAGGTGTTAGATCATAAAAATGTTGACACATTGTGTCTAAAATGGTTAAGTTTTGCCTTGATTTCAAATGTACCAGCTCACAAGTTCTAACCAGAAGGAAAGGAATTGTATGGTATCACAAGTTATAATAACATGGAAAAAGTATTTAAGAAATATCTGTTTGAAGTGAATGTCTACGGTTGCCAGAGCCTGGCAACTCATTCCTATAATCCAAAGTATGTAGCATGCAGATACGAAGAGTTTGACCTCATGTCAAGGCGAAAGATCCACTGAACCCCATTTTCCCATATCCATCAACACGTTAAGCTATGAAATCCTCATGGTGGAGATGTAGGGCCATGCCGCCCAGGAAGATGATTTCCACCTCTCAGGTCTCATGACAGAATCAAGCAGCCTCAGGCACTGCCAGGATTTGTCCTAGCAGCAGCTCTGAGTTTCACACAGTAGCAAACTGCTGTCTGCATTTGGTCCAGGTTCCTAAGGGACAACAGTTGGTCTGCTGGGAACACTATGCTTCCCATGGTGCCAACTTTTTCTATTGAGATGGGGATCTCATCAACTTGTTTGGGCCTGGGTGTCCAGGAACCATGGTCCCCCTCATGTCAATCCTGAGAGTGGCTGGGATTGTATTCTGGAGTACCTGCCTGGCTCACCAATGGGATATTTTCATAGAGGATTATGCTTTATGGAAGTAGCTGCCTATTGCCACCGCATTAAACTAATTTCTGAATAACCCCTGGGTGAGTTTGAAGCAGGAAACCTTGTAGGAAATGTCCTTCCTCTATGCTCTCTTGTCCCTGAGTAAACACCAAGGAGCCTGGGGGAGTGGGGCTTCCTGAAGCCTGCTATGTCCTCTGTGGAGAGAGTGAGAGACAGAGAGAGAGGATGATGGATATGCTTGCCTTCACTTCCTTTTATTGAATGGAGCTGGCCAATGAGGTGTCTAGCTGGGCCACATTCTCCCTCTGTGAAAAAGAAGGACGTAGTTTCCATACCAGCACGAGTTCCATGAGTTAATTGCCAATATGAGAGTGAAGGAAACATTTGACATCTGACCACTTCTTTTTCTTTTTTGAAGATGTATTCGTAATATATTTTTTTACTTATTTATTTTCAAAGTGATGTACAGAGAGGCTACAGTTTCATAAATGAGGCATTGGACTGAGAAGTTCTTAATCAATGACTTATGGTGTATAATTAGTGGAAAAAAAAGGCCTGACAGGAAATTGAAAGGAGCCCGTGGGGTACTTCCAGATAAAGGAACGCTTCGCCACATTCACAAAACTCAAGCTTCCATCTTCAAAGTTGAGAAACACACCAACCCTGCCCACAGGCCTCTCTATACAGTGAGGCAAAAATGGAGCAGTGGTAAAGATATGGTTATCTGTGTTCCCCCTCACACACAAAAGGAGGAATATGTCCTCAGAGTCCATTAGGGTGGGCTTCTTCCGTATCCATAACACCTGCAGACGCCTACTGCCCAGTCCAAAGAGTCATCCACAGTCAGCTCCCAGTAATGTTTCCCGGAGTTCAACCCCTGGATGCCCCATGCAATGGAGCAGTTGGATCCACCGAAATTAAAAAATGCACCATTGTCATTGCGGTTAATAATGTCCTCACCTCATCAAACAGCATCATACCAGGATTCTGTGTCTCCTGAGTGAAGGAAATCTCTACTCTGTGCTGGTTGAGTTCATCCATCAGTCCAGAGATGGGAAGAGCACGGAGCTTTGGATTCATTGGTCGGGGCATCCATACCAACAATGACTCACATTTGGCTCGTGTATATTTCCATTCACGAACAGTTTCACATCTGGAATTTGGTATATTTCCATCAGCTCCTGATACATATTTTTGAGTTGTGTCTTCTTCTTAAGCATTTCCATTTCCCTTGTTTTAAGTTTCTCGAGAGTCACACATTCTTCATTGATAAGTGTCTCTGAATGGGTCTTTGCCTCTTCCTGCAATTGTGGAAGCAGCATGTCATACATACTGTGGATGCTCCTTCTGTATGCATGCATATAAGAAATCCACTGGTAGGTTATTACAAAATCTTTATATACGTTTCTCTGGTTTTCTTGGATCTTGTCCCATAAAGATGTCATTTGTTTCAAAATCATCTCCCGGTGGGCTTCAGCAGCCTCTTCAATGGCACTGTGTCGATGAGCCTGGTGCTCAGGAGACCGGGAGCAGAGCTTACACAGCAACTTGGTTTCCACCTCACAGAACACCTGCTTCGGCTCCTCGTGTGTCTCACACCTGTGTTCCTCAGAGTTCAGGAACTGCTGGAGGCGGGCTTTTCTACCAATAGACACCAGATGCTTCATCATGATGTCCGTTTTGAGGTCTCCCTGGTGGTATGGAGCCCTGCAGACCGGGCACCTGGTTGGATTCTGGGCTTCTTCCCGGGCAAGGCAGAGACATGGTCGACAGAAAGTGTGCCCACAGACTATGGTGACCGGATCAATGAGGGTATTCAAGCAGATAACACAGTTCAGTTGGTCCTGGAAGGCCTGGGTGATTTCCGTGCCCATCTTTTCAATGATGGAAAGTCTAGCGAAATGATTCTTTTCCTTCTTCCTTTGCCCCTCCTAGGCTTGAACTCAGGGCCTGAGCACTGTACCTGGCTTCTCTACGCTCAAGAGTAGCACGCTACCACCTGAGCCACAGCTCCACTTCTCACCGTTTTTTTATATATTGCTGAGGAGTCAGACCCAGTGATTCAGGTAAGGGAAGCATACACTCTTGCAGTAGGTCTTATTCCCAGCCCAGAGAGCTGATCTCACCAACTGTAGCCAAGTTCCAAACTCCGGCAGATCTGCAGTTGTGTTGAAGTGGGCCCTTCTTCTGAATAGCCTGATTCTCAGTGGGTTTGCCTCCCTTTTATATGTGGAGAGGGTGGGACCACAGGACTCTGACAACCAATCAGAATGCTTTTCCTTGATTGGCGTAAAACAGGGTGTGTACCTGGGCTTTACTTCTAGTAGTCCATTTACATATCAATAAGTTGCACTTAAAACCCTGCAACTCTGCCTTTGTGTTCAGTTTCACTAAGCACTTGTAATAATTCCCTCTGAAATCGCATTGGATGCAATTTAGGCATCCCTTAGAATAATTTGAAATGTGTTCATCATTGCTTAGTAAACGTTTGTGTTGTTACAATTGCATAGGTTCAATATGTTTGTAGATTCTTCGTGTTAATGATATTTTCTCTCAAAATCAAAATCTATTCGTGGGGTTTCTTTTATTTAACCATTTTGGCAATCTTTCAAAAGCCCTAGCTCATTAGAAAATAAAGGTGTTAGATCATAAAAATGTTGACACATTGTGTCTAAAATGGTTAAGTTTTGCCTTGATTTCAAATGTACCAGCTCACAAGTTCTAACCAGAAGGAAAGGAATTGTATGGTATCACAAGTTATAATAACATGGAAAAAGTATTTAAGAAATATCTGTTTGAAGTGAATGTCTACGGTTGCCAGAGCCTGGCAACTCATTCCTATAATCCAAAGTATGTAGCATGCAGATACGAAGAGTTTGACCTCATGTCAAGGCGAAAGATCCACTGAACCCCATTTTCCCATATCCATCAACACGTTAAGCTATGAAATCCTCATGGTGGAGATGTAGGGCCATGCCGCCCAGGAAGATGATTTCCACCTCTCAGGTCTCATGACAGAATCAAGCAGCCTCAGGCACTGCCAGGATTTGTCCTAGCAGCAGCTCTGAGTTTCACACAGTAGCAAACTGCTGTCTGCATTTGGTCCAGGTTCCTAAGGGACAACAGTTGGTCTGCTGGGAACACTATGCTTCCCATGGTGCCAACTTTTTCTATTGAGATGGGGATCTCATCAACTTGTTTGGGCCTGGGTGTCCAGGAACCATGGTCCCCCTCATGTCAATCCTGAGAGTGGCTGGGATTGTATTCTGGAGTACCTGCCTGGCTCACCAATGGGATATTTTCATAGAGGATTATGCTTTATGGAAGTAGCTGCCTATTGCCACCCCGCATTAAACTAATTTCTGAATAACCCCTGGGTGAGTTTGAAGCAGGAAACCTTGTAGGAAATGTCCCTTCCTCTATGCTCTCTTGTCCCTGAGTAAACACCAAGGAGCCTGGGGGAGTGGGGCTTCCTGAAGCCTGCTATGTCCTCTGTGGAGAGAGTGAGAGACAGAGAGAGAGGATGATGGATATGCTTGGCCTTCACTTCCTTTTATTGAATGGAGCTGGCCAATGAGGTGTCTAGCTGGGCCACATTCTCCCTCTGTGAAAAAGAAGGACGTAGTTTTCCATACCAGCACGAGTTCCATGAGTTAATTGCCAATATGAGAGTGAAGGAAACATTTGACATCTGACCACTTCTTTTTCTTTTTGAAGATGTATTCGTAATATATTTTTTTACTTATTTATTTTCAAAGTGATGTACAGAGAGGCTACAGTTTCATAAATGAGGCATTGGACTGAGAAGTTCTTAATCAATGACTTATGGTGTATAATTAGTGGAAAAAAAAGGCCTGACAGGAAATTGAAAGGAGCCCGTGGGGTACTTCCAGATAAAGGAACGCTTCGCCACATTCACAAAACTCAAGCTTCCATCTTCAAAGTTGAGAAACACACCAACCCTTCCCACAGGCCTCTCTATACAGTGAGGCAAAAATGGAGCAGTGGTAAAGATATGGTTATCTGTGTTCCCCCTCACACACAAAAGGAGGAATATGTCCTCAGAGTCCATTAGGGTGGGCTTCTTCCGTATCCCATAACACCTGCAGACGCCTACTGCCCAGTCCAAAGAGTCATCCACAGTCAGCTCCCAGTAATGTTTCCCGGAGTTCAACCCCTGGATGCCCCATGCAATGGAGCAGTTGGATCCACCGAAATTAAAAAATGCACCATTGTCATTGCGGTTAATAAATGTCCTCACCTCATCAAACAGCATCATACCAGGATTCTGTGTCTCCTGAGTGAAGGAAATCTCTACTCTGTGCTGGTTGAGTTCATCCATCAGTCCAGAGATGGGAAGAGCACGGAGCTTTGGATTCATTGGTCGGGGCATCCATACCAACAATGACTCACATTTGGCTCGTGTATATTTCCATTCCACGAAGAGTTTCACATCTGGAATTTGGTATATTTCCATCAGCTCCTGATACATATTTTTGAGTTGTGTCTTCTTCTTAAGCATTTCCATTTCCCTTGTTTTAAGTTTCTCGAGAGTCACACATTCTTCATTGATAAGTGTCTCTGAATGGGTCTTTGCCTCTTCCTGCAATTGTGGAAGCAGCATGTCATACATACTGTGGATGCTCCTTCTGTATGCATGCATATAAGAAATCCACTGGTAGGTTATTACAAAATCTTTATATACGTTTCTCTGGTTTTCTTGGATCTTGTCCCATAAAGATGTCATTTGTTTCAAAATCATCTCCCGGTGGGCTTCAGCAGCCTCTTCAATGGCACTGTGTCGATGAGCCTGGTGCTCAGGAGACCGGAGCAGAGCTTACACAGCAACTTGGTTTCCACCTCACAGAACACCTGCTTCGGCTCCTCGTGTGTCTCACACCTGTGTTCCTCAGAGTTCAGGAACTGCTGGAGGCGGGCTTTTCTACCAATAGACACCAGATGCTTCATCATGATGTCCGTTTTGAGGTCTCCCTGGTGGTATGGAGCCCTGCAGACCGGGCACCTGGTTGGATTCTGGGCTTCTTCCCGGGCAAGGCAGAGACATGGTCGACAGAAAGTGTGCCCACAGACTATGGTGACCGATCAATGAGGGTATTCAAGCAGATAACACAGTTCAGTTGGTCCTGGAAGGCCTGGGTGATTTCCATGCCCATCTTTTCAATGATGGAAAGTCTAGCGAAATGATTCTTTTCCTTCTTCCTTTGCCCCTCCTAGGCTTGAACTCAGGGCCTGAGCACTGTACCTGGCTTCTCTACGCTCAAGAGTAGCACGCTACCACCTGAGCCACAGCTCCACTTCTCACCGTTTTTTTTATATATTGCTGAGGAGTCAGACCCAGTGATTCAGGTAAGGGAAGCATACACTCTTGCAGTAGGTCTTATTCCCAGCCCAGAGAGCTGATTCTCACCAACTGTAGCCAAGTTCCAAACTCCGGCAGATCTGCAGTTGTGTTGAAGTGGGCCCTTCTTCTGAATAGCCTGATTCTCAGTGGGTTTGCCTCCCTTTTATATGTGGAGAGGGTGGGACCACAGGACTCTGACAACCAATCAGAATGCTTTTCCTTGATTGGCGTAAAACAGGGTGTGTACCTGGGCTTTACTTCTAGTAGTCCATTTACATATCAATAAGTTGCACTTTAAAACCCTGCAACTCTGCCTTTGTGTTCAGTTTCACTAAGCACTTGTAATAATTCCCTCTGAAATCGCATTGGATGCAATTTAGGCATCCCTTAGAATAATTTGAAATGTGTTCATCATTGCTTAGTAAACGTTTGTGTTGTTACAATTGCATAGGTTCAATATGTTTGTAGATTCTTCGTGTTAATGATATTTTCTCTCAAAATCAAAATCTATTCGTGGGGTTTCTTTTATTTAACCATTTTGGCAATCTTTCAAAAGCCCTAGCTCATTAGAAAATAAAGGTGTTAGATCATAAAAATGTTGACACATTGTGTCTAAAATGGTTAAGTTTTGCCTTGATTTCAAATGTACCAGCTCACAAGTTCTAACCAGAAGGAAAGGAATTGTATGGTATCACAAGTTATAATAACATGGAAAAAGTATTTAAGAAATATCTGTTTGAAGTGAATGTCTACGGTTGCCAGAGCCTGGCAACTCATTCCTATAATCCAAAGTATGTAGCATGCAGATACGAAGAGTTTGACCTCATGTCAAGGCGAAAGATCCACTGAACCCCATTTTCCCATATCCATCAACACGTTAAGCTATGAAATCCTCATGGTGGAGATGTAGGGCCATGCCGCCCAGGAAGATGATTTCCACCTCTCAGGTCTCATGACAGAATCAAGCAGCCTCAGGCACTGCCAGGATTTGTCCTAGCAGCAGCTCTGAGTTTCACACAGTAGCAAACTGCTGTCTGCATTTGGTCCAGGTTCCTAAGGGACAACAGTTGGTCTGCTGGGAACACTATGCTTCCCATGGTGCCAACTTTTTCTATTGAGATGGGGATCTCATCAACTTGTTTGGGCCTGGGTGTCCAGGAACCATGGTCCCCCTCATGTCAATCCTGAGAGTGGCTGGGATTGTATTCTGGAGTACCTGCCTGGCTCACCAATGGGATATTTTCATAGAGGATTATGCTTTATGGAAGTAGCTGCCTATTGCCACCGCATTAAACTAATTTCTGAATAACCCCTGGGTGAGTTTGAAGCAGGAAACCTTGTAGGAAATGTCCCTTCCTCTATGCTCTCTTGTCCCTGAGTAAACACCAAGGAGCCTGGGGGAGTGGGGCTTCCTGAAGCCTGCTATGTCCTCTGTGGAGAGAGTGAGAGACAGAGAGAGAGGATGATGGATATGCTTGGCCTTCACTTCCTTTTATTGAATGGAGCTGGCCAATGAGGTGTCTAGCTGGGCCACATTCTCCCTCTGTGAAAAAGAAGGACGTAGTTTCCATACCAGCACGAGTTCCATGAGTTAATTGCCAATATGAGAGTGAAGGAAACATTTGACATCTGACCACTTCTTTTTCTTTTTTGAAGATGTATTCGTAATATATTTTTTTACTTATTTATTTTCAAAGTGATGTACAGAGAGGCTACAGTTTCATAAATGAGGCATTGGACTGAGAAGTTCTTAATCAATGACTTATGGTGTATAATTAGTGGAAAAAAAAGGCCTGACAGGAAATTGAAAGGAGCCCGTGGGGTACTTCCAGATAAAGGAACGCTTCGCCACATTCACAAAACTCAAGCTTCCATCTTCAAAGTTGAGAACACACCAACCCTGCCCACAGGCCTCTCTATACAGTGAGGCAAAAATGGAGCAGTGGTAAAGATATGGTTATCTGTGTTCCCCCTCACACACAAAAGGAGGAATATGTCCTCAGAGTCCATTAGGGTGGGCTTCTTCCGTATCCCATAACACCTGCAGACGCCTACTGCCCAGTCCAAAGAGTCATCCACAGTCAGCTCCCAGTAATGTTTCCCGGAGTTCAACCCCTGGATGCCCCATGCAATGGAGCAGTTGGATCCACCGAAATTAAAAAATGCACCATTGTCATTGCGGTTAATAAATGTCCTCACCTCATCAAACAGCATCATACCAGGATTCTGTGTCTCCTGAGTGAAGGAAATCTCTACTCTGTGCTGGTTGAGTTCATCCATCAGTCCAGAGATGGGAAGAGCACGGAGCTTTGGATTCATTGGTCGGGGCATCCATACCAACAATGACTCACATTTGGCTCGTGTATATTTCCATTCCACGAAGAGTTTCACATCTGGAATTTGGTATATTTCCATCAGCTCCTGATACATATTTTTGAGTTGTGTCTTCTTCTTAAGCATTTCCATTTCCCTTGTTTTAAGTTTCTCGAGAGTCACACATTCTTCATTGATAAGTGTCTCTGAATGGGTCTTTGCCTCTTCCTGCAATTGTGGAAGCAGCATGTCATACATACTGTGGATGCTCCTTCTGTATGCATGCATATAAGAAATCCACTGGTAGGTTATTACAAAATCTTTATATACGTTTCTCTGGTTTTCTTGGATCTTGTCCCATAAAGATGTCATTTGTTTCAAAATCATCTCCCGGTGGGCTTCAGCAGCCTCTTCAATGGCACTGTGTCGATGAGCCTGGTGCTCAGGAGACCGGGAGCAGAGCTTACACAGCAACTTGGTTTCCACCTCACAGAACACCTGCTTCGGCTCCTCGTGTGTCTCACACCTGTGTTCCTCAGAGTTCAGGAACTGCTGGAGGCGGGCTTTTCTACCAATAGACACCAGATGCTTCATCATGATGTCCGTTTTGAGGTCTCCCTGGTGGTATGGAGCCCTGCAGACCGGGCACCTGGTTGGATTCTGGGCTTCTTCCCGGGCAAGGCAGAGACATGGTCGACAGAAAGTGTGCCCACAGACTATGGTGACCGGATCAATGAGGGTATTCAAGCAGATAACACAGTTCAGTTGGTCCTGGAAGGCCTGGGTGATTTCCGTGCCCATCTTTTCAATGATGGAAAGTCTAGCGAAATGATTCTTTTCCTTCTTCCTTTGCCCCTCCTAGGCTTGAACTCAGGGCCTGAGCACTGTACCTGGCTTCTCTACGCTCAAGAGTAGCACGCTACCACCTGAGCCACAGCTCCACTTCTCACCGTTTTTTTTATATATTGCTGAGGAGTCAGACCCAGTGATTCAGGTAAGGGAAGCATACACTCTTGCAGTAGGTCTTATTCCCAGCCCAGAGAGCTGATTCTCACCAACTGTAGCCAAGTTCCAAACTCCGGCAGATCTGCAGTTGTGTTGAAGTGGGCCCTTCTTCTGAATAGCCTGATTCTCAGTGGGTTTGCCTCCCTTTTATATGTGGAGAGGGTGGGACCACAGGACTCTGACAACCAATCGGAATGCTTTTCCTTGATTGGCGTAAAACAGGGTGTGTACCTGGGCTTTACTTCTAGTAGTCCATTTACATATCAATAAGTTGCACTTTAAAAACCCTGCAACTCTGCCTTTGT
Organism: Perognathus longimembris pacificus; assembly: GCF_023159225.1. Taxonomy (NCBI): domain Eukaryota; kingdom Metazoa; phylum Chordata; class Mammalia; order Rodentia; family Heteromyidae; genus Perognathus; species Perognathus longimembris. The sequence goes on from NW_025960254.1 coordinate 11,350, forward strand.
GTTCAGTTTCACTAAGCACTTGTAATAATTCCCTCTGAAATCGCATTGGATGCAATTTAGGCATCCCTTAGAATAATTTGAAATGTGTTCATCATTGCTTAGTAAACGTTTGTGTTGTTACAATTGCATAGGTTCAATATGTTTGTAGATTCTTCGTGTTAATGATATTTTCTCTCAAAATCAAAATCTATTCGTGGGGTTTCTTTTATTTAACCATTTTGGCAATCTTTCAAAAGCCCTAGCTCATTAGAAAATAAAGGTGTTAGATCATAAAAATGTTGACACATTGTGTCTAAAATGGTTAAGTTTTGCCTTGATTTCAAATGTACCAGCTCACAAGTTCTAACCAGAAGGAAAGGAATTGTATGGTATCACAAGTTATAATAACATGGAAAAAGTATTTAAGAATATCTGTTTGAAGTGAATGTCTACGGTTGCCAGAGCCTGGCAACTCATTCCTATAATCCAAAGTATGTAGCAAGCAGATACGAAGAGTTTGACCTCATGTCAAGGCGAAAGATCCACTGAACCCCATTTTCCCATATCCATCAACACGTTAAGCTATGAAATCTCATGGTGGAGATGTAGGGCCATGCCGCCCAGGAAGATGATTTCCACCTCTCAGGTCTCATGACAGAATCAAGCAGCCTCAGGCACTGCCAGGATTTGTCCTAGCAGCAGCTCTGAGTTTCACACAGTAGCAAACTGCTGTCTGCATTTGGTCCAGGTTCCTAAGGGACAACAGTTGGTCTGCTGGGAACACTATGCTTCCATGGTGCCAACTTTTTCTATTGAGATGGGGATCTCATCAACTTGTTTGGGCCTGGGTGTCCAGGAACCATGGTCCCCCTCATGTCAATCTGAGAGTGGCTGGGATTGTATTCTGGAGTACCTGCCTGGCTCACCAATGGGATATTTTCATAGAGGATTATGCTTTATGGAAGTAGCTGCCTATTGCCACCGCATTAAAACTAATTTCTGAATAACCCCTGGGTGAGTTTGAAGCAGGAAACCTTGTAGGAAATGTCCCTTCCTCTATGCTCTCTTGTCCCTGAGTAAACACCAAGGAGCCTGGGGGAGTTGGGCTTCCTGAAGCCTGCTATGTCCTCTGTGGAGAGAGTGAGAGACAGAGAGAGAGGATGATGGATATGCTTGGCCTTCACTTCCTTTTATTGAATGGAGCTGGCCAATGAGGTGTCTAGCTGGGCCACATTCTCCCTCTGTGAAAAAGAGGACGTAGTTTCCATACCAGCACGAGTTCCATGAGTTAATTGCCAATATGAGAGTGAAGGAAACATTTGACATCTGACCACTTCTTTTTCTTTTTGAAGATGTATTCGTAATATATTTTTTTACTTATTTATTTTCAAAGTGATGTACAGAGAGGCTACAGTTTCATAAATGAGGCATTGGACTGAGAAGTTCTTAATCAATGACTTATGGTGTATAATTAGTGGAAAAAAAAGGCCTGACAGGAAATTGAAAGGAGCCCGTGGGGTACTTCCAGATAAAGGAACGCTTCGCCACATTCACAAAACTCAAGCTTCCATCTTCAAAGTTGAGAAACACACCAACCCTTCCCACAGGCCTCTCTATACAGTGAGGCAAAAATGGAGCAGTGGTAAAGATATGGTTATCTGTGTTCCCCCTCACACACAAAAGGAGGAATATGTCCTCAGAGTCCATTAGGGTGGGCTTCTTCCGTATCCCATAACACCTGCAGACGCCTACTGCCCAGTCCAAAGAGTCATCCACAGTCAGCTCCCAGTAATGTTTCCCGGAGTTCAACCCCTGGATGCCCCATGCAATGGAGCAGTTGGATCCACCGAAATTAAAAAATGCACCATTGTCATTGCGGTTAATAAATGTCCTCACCTCATCAAACAGCATCATACCAGGATTCTGTGTCTCCTGAGTGAAGGAAATCTCTACTCTGTGCTGGTTGAGTTCATCCATCAGTCCAGAGATGGAAGAGCACGGAGCTTTGGATTCATTGGTCGGGGCATCCATACCAACAATGACTCACATTGGCTCGTGTATATTTCCATTCCACGAACAGTTTCACATCTGGAATTTGGTATATTTCCATCAGCTCCTGATACATATTTTTGAGTTGTGTCTTCTTCTTAAGCATTTCCATTTCCCTTGTTTTAAGTTTCTCGAGAGTCACACATTCTTCATTGATAAGTGTCTCTGAATGGGTCTTTGCCTCTTCCTGCAATTGTGGAAGCAGCATGTCATACATACTGTGGATGCTCCTTCTGTATGCATGCATATAAGAAATCCACTGGTAGGTTATTACAAAATCTTTATATACGTTTCTCTGGTTTTCTTGGATCTTGTCCCATAAAGATGTCATTTGTTTCAAAATCATCTCCCGGTGGGCTTCAGCAGCCTCTTCAATGGCACTGTGTCGATGAGCCTGGTGCTCAGGAGACCGGGAGCAGAGCTTACACAGCAACTTGGTTTCCACCTCACAGAACACCTGCTTCGGCTCCTCGTGTGTCTCACACCTGTGTTCCTCAGAGTTCAGGAACTGCTGGAGGCGGGCTTTTCTACCAATAGACACCAGATGCTTCATCATGATGTCCGTTTTGAGGTCTCCCTGGTGGTATGGAGCCCTGCAGACCGGGCACCTGGTTGGATTCTGGGCTTCTTCCCGGGCAAGGCAGAGACATGGTCGACAGAAAGTGTGCCCACAGACTATGGTGACCGGATCAATGAGGGTATTCAAGCAGATAACACAGTTCAGTTGGTCCTGGAAGGCCTGGGTGATTTCCGTGCCCATCTTTTCAATGATGGAAAGTCTAGCGAAATGATTCTTTTCCTTCTTCCTTTGCCCCTCCTAGGCTTGAACTCAGGGCCTGAGCACTGTACCTGGCTTCTCTACGCTCAAGAGTAGCACGCTACCACCTGAGCCACAGCTCCACTTCTCACCGTTTTTTTATATATTGCTGAGGAGTCAGACCCAGTGATTCAGGTAAGGAAGCATACACTCTTGCAGTAGGTCTTATTCCCAGCCCAGAGAGCTGATTCTCACCAACTGTAGCCAAGTTCCAAACTCCGGCAGATCTGCAGTTGTGTTGAAGTGGGCCCTTCTTCTGAATAGCCTGATTCTCAGTGGGTTTGCCTCCCTTTTATATGTGGAGAGGGTGGGACCACAGGACTCTGACAACCAATCGGAATGCTTTTCCTTGATTGGCGTAAAACAGGGTGTGTACCTGGGCTTTTACTTCTAGTAGTCCATTTACATATCAATAAGTTGCACTTTAAAACCCTGCAACTCTGCCTTTGTGTTCAGTTTCACTAAGCACTTGTAATAATTCCCTCTGAAATCGCATTGGATTCAATTTAGGCATCCCTTAGAATAATTTGAAATGTGTTCATCATTGCGTAGTAAACGTTTGTGTTGTTACAATTGCATAGGTTCAATATGTTTGTAGATTCTTCGTGTTAATGATATTTTCTCTCAAAATCAAAATCTATTCGTGGGGTTTCTTTTATTTAACCATTTTGGCAATCTTTCAAAAGCCCTAGCTCATTAGAAAATAAAGGTGTTAGATCATAAAAATGTTGACACATTGTGTCTAAAATGGTTAAGTTTTGCCTTGATTTCAAATGTACCAGCTCACAAGTTCTAACCAGAAGGAAAGGAATTGTATGGTATCACAAGTTATAATAACATGGAAAAAGTATTTAAGAAATATCTGTTTGAAGTGAATGTCTACGGTTGCCAGAGCCTGGCAACTCATTCCTATAATCCAAAGTATGTAGCAAGCAGATACGAAGAGTTTGACCTCATGTCAAGGCGAAAGATCCACTGAACCCCATTTTCCCATATCCATCAACACGTTAAGCTATGAAATCCTCATGGTGGAGATGTAGGGCCATGCCGCCCAGGAAGATGATTTCCACCTCTCAGGTCTCATGACAGAATCAAGCAGCCCTCAGGCACTGCCAGGATTTGTCCTAGCAGCAGCTCTGAGTTTCACACAGTAGCAAACTGCTGTCTGCATTTGGTCCAGGTTCCTAAGGGACAACAGTTGGTCTGCTGGGAACACTATGCTTCCCATGGTGCCAACTTTTTCTATTGAGATGGGGATCTCATCAACTTGTTTGGCCTGGGTGTCCAGGAACCATGGTCCCCCTCATGTCAATCCTGAGAGTGGCTGGGATTGTATTCTGGAGTACCTGCCTGGCTCACCAATGGGATATTTTCATAGAGGATTATGCTTTATGGAAGTAGCTGTCTATTGCCACCCGCATTAAACTAATTTCTGAATAACCCCTGGGTGAGTTTGAAGCAGGAAACCTTGTAGGAAATGTCCCTTCCTCTATGCTCTCTTGTCCCTGAGTAAACACCAAGGAGCCTGGGGGAGTTGGGCTTCCTGAAGCCTGCTATGTCCTCTGTGGAGAGAGTGAGAGACAGAGAGAGAGGATGATGGATATGCTTGGCCTTCACTTCCTTTTATTGAATGGAGCTGGCCAATGAGGTGTCTAGCTGGGCCACATTCTCCCTCTGTGAAAAAGAAGGACGTAGTTTCCATACCAGCACGAGTTCCATGAGTTAATTGCCAATATGAGAGTGAAGGAAACATTTGACATCTGACCACTTCTTTTTCTTTTTTGAAGATGTATTCGTAATATATTTTTTTACTTATTTATTTTCAAAGTGATGTACAGAGAGGCTACAGTTTCATAAATGAGGCATTGGACTGAGAAGTTCTTAATCAATGACTTATGGTGTATAATTAGTGGAAAAAAAAGGCCTGACAGGAAATTGAAAGGAGCCCGTGGGGTACTTCCAGATAAAGGAACGCTTTGCCACATTCACAAAACTCAAGCTTCCATCTTCAAAGTTGAGAAACACACCAACCCTGCCCACAGGCCTCTCTATACAGTGAGGCAAAAATGGAGCAGTGGTAAAGATATGGTTATCCGTGTTCCCCCTCACACACAAAAGGAGGAATATGTCCTCAGAGTCCATTAGGGTGGGCTTCTTCCGTATCCCATAACACCTGCAGACGCCTACTGCCCAGTCCAAAGAGTCATCCACAGTCAGCTCCCAGTAATGTTTCCCGAGTTCAACCCCTGGATGCCCATGCAATGGAGCAGTTGGATCCACCGAAATTAAAAAATGCACCATTGTCATTGCGGTTAATAAATGTCCTCACCTCATCAAACAGCATCATACCAGGATTCTGTGTCTCCTGAGTGAAGGAAATCTCTACTCTGTGCTGGTTGAGTTCATCCATCAGTCCAGAGATGGGAAGAGCACGGAGCTTTGGATTCATTGGTCGGGGCATCCATACCAACAATGACTCACATTTGGCTCGTGTATATTTCCATTCCACCACGAAGAGTTTCACATCTGGAATTTGGTATATTTCCATCAGCTCCTGATACATATTTTTGAGTTGTGTCTTCTTCTTAAGCATTTCCATTTCCCTTGTTTTAAGTTTCTCGAGAGTCACACATTCTTCATTGATAAGTGTCTCTGAATGGGTCTTTGCCTCTTCCTGCAATTGTGGAAGCAGCATGTCATACATACTGTGGATGCTCCTTCTGTATGCATGCATATAAGAAATCCACTGGTAGGTTATTACAAAATCTTTATATACGTTTCTCTGGTTTTCTTGGATCTTGTCCCATAAAGATGTCATTTGTTTCAAAATCATCTCCCGGTGGGCTTCAGCAGCCTCTTCAATGGCACTGTGTCGATGAGCCTGGTGCTCAGGAGACCGGGAGCAGAGCTTACACAGCAACTTGGTTTCCACCTCACAGAACACCTGCTTCGGCTCCTCGTGTGTCTCACACCTGTGTTCCTCAGAGTTCAGGAACTGCTGGAGGCGGGCTTTTCTACCAATAGACACCAGATGCTTCATCATGATGTCGGTTTTGAGGTCTCCCTGGTGGTATGGAGCCCTGCAGACCGGGCACCTGGTTGGATTCTGGGCTTCTTCCCGGGCAAGGCAGAGACATGGTCGACAGAAAGTGTGCCCACAGACTATGGTGACCGGATCAATGAGGGTATTCAAGCAGATAACACAGTTCAGTTGGTCCTGGAAGGCCTGGGTGATTTCCGTGCCCATCTTTTCAATGATGGAAAAGTCTAGCGAAATGATTCTTTTCCTTCTTCCTTTGCCCCTCCTAGGCTTGAACTCAGGGCCGGAGCACTGTACCTGGCTTCTCTACGCTCAAGAGTAGCACGCTACCACCTGAGCCACAGCTCCACTTCTCACCGTTTTTTTTATATATGCTGAGGAGTCAGACCCAGTGATTCAGGTAAGGGAAGCATACACTCTTGCAGTAGGTCTTATTCCCAGCCCAGAGAGCTGATTCTCACCAACTGTAGCCAAGTTCCAAACTCCGGCAGATCTGCAGTTGTGTTGAAGTGGGCCCTTCTTCTGAATAGCCTGATTCTCAGTGGGTTTGCCTCCCTTTTATATGTGGAGAGGGTGGGACCACAGGACTCTGACAACCAATCAGAATGCTTTTCCTTGATTGGCGTAAAACAGGGTGTGTACCTGGGCTTTACTTCTAGTAGTCCATTTACATATCAATAAGTTGCACTTTAAAACCCTGCAACTCTGCCTTTGTGTTCAGTTTCACTAAGCACTTGTAATAAATCCCTCTGAAATCGCATTGGATGCAATTTAGGCATCCCTTAGAATAATTTGAAATGTGTTCATCATTGCTTAGTAAACGTTTGTGTTGTTACAATTGCATAGGTTCAATATGTTTGTAGATTCTTCGTGTTAATGATATTTTCTCTCAAAATCAAAATCTATTCGTGGGGTTTCTTTTATTTAACCATTTTGGCAATCTTTCAAAAGCCCTAGCTCATTAGAAAATAAAGGTGTTAGATCATAAAAATGTTGACACATTGTGTCTAAAATGGTTAAGTTTTGCCTTGATTTCAAATGTACCAGCTCACAAGTTCTAACCAGAAGGAAAGGAATTGTATGGTATCACAAGTTATAATAACATGGAAAAGTATTTAAGAAATATCTGTTTGAAGTGAATGTCTACGGTTGCCAGAGCCTGGCAACTCATTCCTATAATCCAAAGTATGTAGCATGCAGATACGAAGAGTTTGACCTCATGTCAAGGCGAAAGATCCACTGAACCCCATTTTCCCATATCCATCAACACGTTAAGCTATGAAATCCTCATGGTGGAGATGTAGGGCCATGCCGCCAGGAAGATGATTTCCACCTCTCAGGTCTCATGACAGAATCAAGCAGCCTCAGGCACTGCCAGGATTTGTCCTAGCAGCAGCTCTGAGTTTCACACAGTAGCAAACTGCTGTCTGCATTGGTCCAGGTTCCTAAGGGACAACAGTTGGTCTGCTGGGAACACTATGCTTCCCATGGTGCCAACTTTTTCTATTGAGATGGGGATCTCATCAACTTGTTTGGGCCTGGGTGTCCAGGAACCATGGTCCCCCTCATGTCAATCCTGAGAGTGGCTGGGATTGTATTCTGGAGTACCTGCCTGGCTCACCAATGGGATATTTTCATAGAGGATTATGCTTTATGGAAGTAGCTGCCTATTGCCACCCGCATTAAACTAATTTCTGAATAACCCCTGGGTGAGTTTGAAGCAGGAAACCTTGTAGAAATGTCCCTTCCTCTATGCTCTCTTGTCCCTGAGTAAACACCAAGGAGCCTGGGGGAGTTGGGCTTCCTGAAGCCTGCTATGTCCTCTGTGGAGAGAGTGAGAGACAGAGAGAGAGGATGATGGATATGCTTGGCCTTCACTTCCTTTTATTGAATGGAGCTGGCCAATGAGGTGTCTAGCTGGGCCACATTCTCCCTCTGTGAAAAAGAAGGACGTAGTTTCCATACCAGCACGAGTTCCATGAGTTAATTGCCAATATGAGAGTGAAGGAAACATTTGACATCTGACCACTTCTTTTTCTTTTTTGAAGATGTATTCGTAATATATTTTTTTACTTATTTATTTTCAAAGTGATGTACAGAGAGGCTACAGTTTCATAAATGAGGCATTGGACTGAGAAGTTCTTAATCAATGACTTATGGTGTATAATTAGTGGAAAAAAAAGGCCTGACAGGAAATTGAAAGGAGCCCGTGGGGTACTTCCAGATAAAGGAACGCTTCGCCACATTCACAAAACTCAAGCTTCCATCTTCAAAGTTGAGAAACACACCAACCCTGCCCACAGGCCTCTCTATACAGTGAGGCAAAAATGGAGCAGTGGTAAAGATATGGTTATCTGTGTTCCCCCTCACACACAAAAGGAGGAATATGTCCTCAGAGTCCATTAGGGTGGGCTTCTTCCGTATCCCATAACACCTGCAGACGCCTACTGCCCAGTCCAAAGAGTCATCCACAGTCAGCTCCCAGTAATGTTTCCCGGAGTTCAACCCCTGGATGCCCCATGCAATGGAGCAGTTGGATCCACCGAAATTAAAAAATGCACCATTGTCATTGCGGTTAATAAATGTCCTCACCTCATCAAACAGCATCATACCAGGATTCTGTGTCTCCTGAGTGAAGGAAATCTCTACTCTGTGCTGGTTGAGTTCATCCATCAGTCCAGAGATGGGAAGAGCACGGAGCTTTGGATTCATTGGTCGGGGCATCCATACCAACAATGACTCACATTTGGCTCGTGTATATTTCCATTCCACGAAGAGTTTCACATCTGGAATTTGGTATATTTCCATCAGCTCCTGATACATATTTTTGAGTGTGTCTTCTTCTTAAGCATTTCCATTTCCCCTTGTTTTAGTTTCTCGAGAGTCACACATTCTTCATTGATAAGTGTCTCTGAATGGGTCTTTGCCTCTTCCTGCAATTGTGGAAGCAGCATGTCATACATACTGTGGATGCTCCTTCTGTATGCATGCATATAAGAAATCCACTGGTAGGTTATACAAAATCTTTATATACGTTTCTCTGGTTTTCTTGGATCTTGTCCCATAAAGATGTCATTTGTTTCAAAATCATCTCCCGGTGGGCTTCAGCAGCCTCTTCAATGGCACTGTGTCGATGAGCCTGGTGCTCAGGAGACCGGGAGCAGAGCTTACACAGCAACTTGGTTTCCACCTCACAGAACACCTGCTTCGGCTCCTCGTGTGTCTCACACCTGTGTTCCTCAGAGTTCAGGAACTGCTGGAGGCGGGCTTTTCTACCAATAGACACCAGATGCTTCATCATGATGTCCGTTTTGAGGTCTCCCTGGTGGTATGGAGCCCTGCAGACCGGGCACCTGGTTGGATTCTGGGCTTCTTCCCGGCAAGGCAGAGACATGGTCGACAGAAAGTGTGCCCACAGACTATGGTGACCGGATCAATGAGGGTATTCAAGCAGATAACACAGTTCAGTTGGTCCTGGAAGGCCTGGGTGATTTCCGTGCCCATCTTTTCAATGATGGAAAGTCTAGCGAAATGATTCTTTTCCTTCTTCCTTTGCCCCTCCTAGGCTTGAACTCAGGGCCTGAGCACTGTACCTGGCTTCTCTACGCTCAAGAGTAGCACGCTACCACCTGAGCCACAGCTCCACTTCTCACCGTTTTTTTTATATATTGCTGAGGAGTCAGACCCAGTGATTCAGGTAAGGGAAGCATACACTCTTGCAGTAGGTCTTATTCCCAGCCCAGAGAGCTGATTCTCACCAACTGTAGCCAAGTTCCAAACTCCGGCAGATCTGCAGTTGTGTTGAAGTGGGCCCTTCTCTGAATAGCCTGATTCTCAGTGGGTTTGCCTCCCTTTTATATGTGGAGAGGGTGGGACCACAGGACTCTGACAACCAATCAGAATGCTTTTCCTTGATTGGCGTAAAACAGGGTGTGTACCTGGGCTTTACTTCTAGTAGTCCATTTACATATCAATAAGTTGCACTTTAAAACCCTGCAACTCTGCCTTTGTGTTCAGTTTCACTAAGCACTTGTAATAATTCCCTCTGAAATCGCATTGGATGCAATTTAGGCATCCCTTAGAATAATTTGAAATGTGTTCATCATTGCTTAGTAAACGTTTGTGTTGTTACAATTGCATAGGTTCAATATGTTTGTAGATTCTTCGTGTTAATGATATTTTCTCTCAAAATCAAAATCTATTCGTGGGGTTTCTTTTATTTAACCATTTTGGCAATCTTTCAAAAGCCCTAGCTCATTAGAAAATAAAGGTGTTAGATCATAAAAATGTTGACACATTGTGTCTAAAATGGTTAAGTTTTGCCTTGATTTCAAATGTACCAGCTCACAAGTTCTAACCAGAAGGAAAGGAATTGTATGGTATCACAAGTTATAATAACATGGAAAAAGTATTTAAGAAATATCTGTTTGAAGTGAATGTCTACGGTTGCCAGAGCCTGGCAACTCATTCCTATAATCCAAAGTATGTAGCATGCAGATACGAAGAGTTTGACCTCATGTCAAGGCGAAAGATCCACTGAACCCATTTTCCCATATCCATCAACACGTTAAGCTATGAAATCCTCATGGTGGAGATGTAGGGCCATGCCGCCCAGGAAGATGATTTCCACCTCTCAGGTCTCATGACAGAATCAAGCAGCCTCAGGCACTGCCAGGATTTGTCCTAGCAGCAGCTCTGAGTTTCACACAGTAGCAAACTGCTGTCTGCATTTGGTCCAGGTTCCTAAGGGACAACAGTTGGTCTGCTGGGAACACTATGCTTCCCATGGTGCCAACTTTTTCTATTGAGATGGGGATCTCATCAACTTGTTTGGGCCTGGGTGTCCAGGAACCATGGTCCCCCTCATGTCAATCCTGAGAGTGGCTGGGATTGTATTCTGGAGTACCTGCCTGGCTCACCAATGGGATATTTTCATAGAGGATTATGCTTTATGGAAGTAGCTGCCTATTGCCACCGCATTAAACTAATTTCTGAATAACCCCTGGGTGAGTTTTGAAGCAGGAAACCTTGTAGGAAATGTCCCTTCCTCTATGCTCTCTTGTCCCTGAGTAAAACACCAAGGAGCCTGGGGGAGTTGGGCTTCCTGAAGCCTGCTATGTCCTCTGTGGAGAGAGTGAGAGACAGAGAGAGAGGATGATGGATATGCTTGGCCTTCACTTCCTTTTATTGAATGGAGCTGGCCAATGAGGTGTCTAGCTGGGCCACATTCTCCCTCTGTGAAAAAGAAGGACGTAGTTTCCATACCAGCACGAGTTCCATGAGTTAATTGCCAATATGAGAGTGAAGGAAACATTTGACATCTGACCACTTCTTTTTCTTTTTTGAAGATGTATTCGTAATATATTTTTTTACTTATTTATTTTCAAAGTGATGTACAGAGAGGCTACAGTTTCATAAATGAGGCATTGGACTGAGAAGTTCTTAATCAATGACTTATGGTGTATAATTAGTGGAAAAAAAAAGGCCTGACAGGAAATTGAAAGGAGCCCGTGGGTACTTCCAGATAAAGGAACGCTTCGCCACATTCACAAAACTCAAGCTTCCATCTTCAAAGTTGAGAAACACACCAACCCTGCCCACAGGCCTCTCTATACAGTGAGGCAAAAATGGAGCAGTGGTAAAGATATGGTTATCTGTGTTCCCCCTCACACACAAAAGGAGGAATATGTCCTCAGAGTCCATTAGGGTGGGCTTCTTCCGTATCCCATAACACCTGCAGACGCCTACCTGCCCAGTCCAAAGAGTCATCCACAGTCAGCTCCCAGTAATGTTTCCCGGAGTTCAACCCCTGGATGCCCCATGCAATGGAGCAGTTGGATCCACCGAAATTAAAAAATGCACCATTGTCATTGCGGTTAATAAATGTCCTCACCTCATCAAACAGCATCATACCAGGATTCTGTGTCTCCTGAGTGAAGGAAATCTCTACTCTGTGCTGGTTGAGTTCATCCATCAGTCCAGAGATGGGAAGAGCACGGAGCTTTGGATTCATTGGTCGGGGCATCCATACCAACAATGACTCACATTTGGCTCGTGTATATTTCCATTCCACGAAGAGTTTCACATCTGGAATTTGGTATATTTCCATCAGCTCCTGATACATATTTTTGAGTTGTGTCTTCTTCTTAAGCATTTCCATTTCCCTTGTTTTAAGTTTCTCGAGAGTCACACATTCTTCATTGATAAGTGTCTCTGAATGGGTCTTTGCCTCTTCCTGCAATTGTGGAAGCAGCATGTCATACATACTGTGGATGCTCCTTCTGTATGCATGCATATAAGAAATCCACTGGTAGGTTATTACAAAATCTTTATATACGTTTCTCTGGTTTTCTTGGATCTTGTCCCATAAAGATGTCATTTGTTTCAAAATCATCTCCCGGTGGGCTTCAGCAGCCTCTTCAATGGCACTGTGTCGATGAGCCTGGTGCTCAGGAGACCGGGAGCAGAGCTTACACAGCAAACTTGGTTTCCACCTCACAGAACACCTGCTTCGGCTCCTCGTGTGTCTCACACCTGTGTTCCTCAGAGTTCAGGAACTGCTGGAGGCGGGCTTTTCTACCAATAGACACCAGATGCTTCATCATGATGTCCGTTTTGAGGTCTCCCTGGTGGTATGGAGCCCTGCAGACCGGGCACCTGGTTGGATTCTGGGCTTCTTCCCGGGCAAGGCAGAGACATGGTCGACAGAAAGTGTGCCCACAGACTATGGTGACCGGATCAATGAGGGTATTCAAGCAGATAACACAGTTCAGTTGGTCCTGGAAGGCCTGGGTGATTTCCGTGCCCATCTTTTCAATGATGGAAAGTCTAGCGAAATGATTCTTTTCCTTCTTCCTTTGCCCCTCCTAGGCTTGAACTCAGGGCCTGAGCACTGTACCTGGCTTCTCTACGCTCAAGAGTAGCACCGCTACCACCTGAGCCACAGCTCCACTTCTCACCGTTTTTTTTATATATTGCTGAGGAGTCAGACCCAGTGATTCAGGTAAGGGAAGCATACACTCTTGCAGTAGGTCTTATTCCCAGCCCAGAGAGCTGATTCTCACCAACTGTAGCCAAGTTCCAAACTCCGGCAGATCTGCAGTTGTGTTGAAGTGGGCCCTTCTTCTGAATAGCCTGATTCTCAGTGGGTTTGCCTCCCTTTTATATGTGGAGAGGGTGGGACCACAGGACTCTGACAACCAATCAGAATGCTTTTCCTTGATTGGCGTAAAACAGGGTGTGTACCTGGGCTTTACTTCTAGTAGTCCATTTACATATCAATAAGTTGCACTTTAAAACCCTGCAACTCTGCCTTTGTGTTCAGTTTCACTAAGCACTTGTAATAATTCCCTCTGAAATCGCATTGGATGCAATTTAAGGCATCCCTTAGAATAATTTGAAATGTGTTCATCATTGCTTAGTAAACGTTTGTGTTGTTACAATTGCATAGGTTCAATATGTTTGTAGATTCTTCGTGTTAATGATATTTTCTCTCAAAATCAAAATCTATTCGTGGGGTTTCTTTTATTTAACCATTTTGGCAATCTTTCAAAAGCCCTAGCTCATTAGAAAATAAAGGTGTTAGATCATAAAAATGTTGACACATTGTGTCTAAAATGGTTAAGTTTTGCCTTGATTTCAAATGTACCAGCTCACAAGTTCTAACCAGAAGGAAAGGAATTGTATGGTATCACAAGTTATAATAACATGGAAAAAGTATTTAAGAAATATCTGTTTGAAGTGAATGTCTACGGTTGCCAGAGCCTGGCAACTCATTCCTATAATCCAAAGTATGTAGCATGCAGATACGAAGAGTTTGACCTCATGTCAAGGCGAAAGATCCACTGAACCCCATTTTCCCATATCCATCAACACGTTAAGCTATGAAATCCTCATGGTGGAGATGTAGGGCCATGCCGCCCAGGAAGATGATTTCCACCTCTCAGGTCTCATGACAGAATCAAGCAGCCTCAGGCACTGCCAGGATTTGTCCTAGCAGCAGCTCTGAGTTTCACACAGTAGCAAACTGCTGTCTGCATTTGGTCCAGGTTCCTAAGGGACAACAGTTGGTCTGCTGGGAACACTATGCTTCCCATGGTGCCAACTTTTTCTATTGAGATGGGGATCTCATCAACTTGTTTGGGCCTGGGTGTCCAGGAACCATGGTCCCCCTCATGTCAATCCTGAGAGTGGCTGGGATTGTATTCTGGAGTACCTGCCTGGCTCACCAATGGGATATTTTCATAGAGGATTATGCTTTATGGAAGTAGCTGCCTATTGCCACCGCATTAAACTAATTTCTGAATAACCCCTGGGTGAGTTTGAAGCAGGAAACCTTGTAGGAAATGTCCCTTCCTCTATGCTCTCTTGTCCCTGAGTAAACACCAAGGAGCCTGGGGGAGTTGGGCTTCCTGAAGCCTGCTATGTCCTCTGTGGAGAGAGTGAGAGACAGAGAGAGAGGATGATGGATATGCTTGGCCTTCACTTCCTTTTATTGAATGGAGCTGGCCAATGAGGTGTCTAGCTGGGCCACATTCTCCCTCTGTGAAAAAGAAGGACGTAGTTTCCATACCAGCACGAGTTCCATGAGTTAATTGCCAATATGAGAGTGAAGGAAACATTTGACATCTGACACTTCTTTTTCTTTTTTGAAGATGTATTCGTAATATATTTTTTTACTTATTTATTTTCAAAGTGATGTACAGAGAGGCTACAGTTTCATAAATGAGGCATTGGACTGAGAAGTTCTTAATCAATGACTTATGGTGTATAATTAGTGGAAAAAAAAGGCCTGACAGGAAATTGAAAGGAGCCCGTGGGGTACTTCCAGATAAAGGAACGCTTCGCCACATTCACAAAACTCAAGCTTCCATCTTCAAAGTTGAGAAACACACCAACCCTGCCCACAGGCCTCTCTATACAGTGAGGCAAAAATGGAGCAGTGGTAAAGATATGGTTATCTGTGTTCCCCCTCACACACAAAAGGAGGAATATGTCCTCAGAGTCCATTAGGGTGGGCTTCTTCCGTATCCCATAACACCTGCAGACGCCTACTGCCCAGTCCAAAGAGTCATCCACAGTCAGCTCCCAGTAATGTTTCCCGGAGTTCAACCCCTGGATGCCCCATGCAATGGAGCAGTTGGATCCACCGAAATTAAAAAATGCACCATTGTCATTGCGGTTAATAAATGTCCTCACCTCATCAAACAGCATCATACCAGGATTCTGTGTCTCCTGAGTGAAGGAAATCTCTACTCTGTGCTGGTTGAGTTCATCCATCAGTCCAGAGATGGGAAGAGCACGGAGCTTTGGATTCAATGGTCGGGGCATCCATACCAACAATGACTCACATTTGGCTCGTGTATATTTCCATTCCACGAACAGTTTCACATCTGGAATTTGGTATATTTCCATCAGCTCCTGATACATATTTTTGAGTTGTGTCTTCTTCTTAAGCATTTCCATTTCCCTTGTTTTAAGTTTCTCGAGAGTCACACATTCTTCATTGATAAGTGTCTCTGAATGGGTCTTTGCCTCTTCCTGCAATTGTGGAAGCAGCATGTCATACATACTGTGGATGCTCCTTCTGTATGCATGCATATAAGAAATCCACTGGTAGGTTATTACAAAATCTTTATATACGTTTCTCTGGTTTTCTTGGATCTTGTCCCATAAAGATGTCATTTGTTTCAAAATCATCTCCCGGTGGGCTTCAGCAGCCTCTTCAATGGCACTGTGTCGATGAGCCTGGTGCTCAGGAGACCGGAGCAGAGCTTACACAGCAACTTGGTTTCCACCTCACAGAACACCTGCTTCGGCTCCTCGTGTGTCTCACACCTGTGTTCCTCAGAGTTCAGGAACTGCTGGAGGCGGGCTTTTCTACCAATAGACACCAGATGCTTCATCATGATGTCCGTTTTGAGGTCTCCTGGTGGTATGGAGCCCTGCAGACCGGGCACCTGGTTGGATTCTGGGCTTCTTCCCGGGCAAGGCAGAGACATGGTCGACAGAAAGTGTGCCCACAGACTATGGTGACCGGATCAATGAGGGTATTCAAGCAGATAACACAGTTCAGTTGGTCCTGGAAGGCCTGGGTGATTTCCGTGCCCATCTTTTCAATGATGGAAAGTCTAGCGAAATGATTCTTTTCCTTCTTCCTTTGCCCCTCCTAGGCTTGAACTCAGGGCCTGAGCACTGTACCTGGCTTCTCTACGCTCAAGAGTAGCACGCTACCACCTGAGCCACAGCTCCACTTCTCACCGTTTTTTTTATATATTGCTGAGGAGTCAGACCCAGTGATTCAGGTAAGGGAAGCATACACTCTTGCAGTAGGTCTTATTCCCAGCCCAGAGAGCTGATTCTCACCAACTGTAGCCAAGTTCCAAACTCCGGCAGATCTGCAGTTGTGTTGAAGTGGGCCCTTCTTCTGAATAGCCTGATTCTCAGTGGTTTGCCTCCCTTTTATATGTGGAGAGGGTGGGACCACAGGACTCTGACAACCAATCAGATGCTTTTCCTTGATTGGCGTAAAACAGGGTGTGTACCTGGGCTTTACTTCTAGTAGTCCATTTACATATCAATAAGTTGCACTTTAAAACCCTGCAACTCTGCCTTTGTGTTCAGTTTCACTAAGCACTTGTAATAATTCCCTCTGAAATCGCATTGGATGCAATTTAGGCATCCCTTAGAATAATTTGAAATGTGTTTCATTGCTTAGTAAACGTTTGTGTTGTTACAATTGCATAGGTTCAATATGTTTGTAGATTCTTCGTGTTAATGATATTTTCTCTCAAAATCAAAATCTATTCGTGGGGTTTCTTTATTTAACCATTTTGGCAATCTTTCAAAAGCCCTAGCTCATTAGAAAATAAAGGTGTTAGATCATAAAAATGTTGACACATTGTGTCTAAAATGGTTAAGTTTTGCCTTGATTTCAAATGTACCAGCTCACAAGTTCTAACCAGAAGGAAAGGAATTGTATGGTATCACAAGTTATAATAACATGGAAAAAGTATTTAAGAAATATCTGTTTGAAGTGAATGTCTACGGTTGCCAGAGCCTGGCAACTCATTCCTATAATCCAAAGTATGTAGCATGCAGATACGAAGAGTTTGACCTCATGTCAAGGCGAAAGATCCACTGAACCCCATTTTCCCATATCCATCAACACGTTAAGCTATGAAATCCTCATGGTGGAGATGTAGGGCCATGCCGCCCAGGAAGATGATTTCCACCTCTCAGGTCTCATGACAGAATCAAGCAGCCTCAGGCACTGCCAGGATTTGTCCTAGCAGCAGCTCTGAGTTTCACACAGTAGCAAACTGCTGTCTGCATTTGGTCCAGGTTCCTAAGGGACAACAGTTGGTCTGCTGGGAACACTATGCTTCCCATGGTGCCAACTTTTTCTATTGAGATGGGGATCTCATCAACTTGTTTGGGCCTGGGTGTCCAGGAACCATGGTCCCCCTCATGTCAATCCTGAGAGTGGCTGGGATTGTATTCTGGAGTACCTGCCTGGCTCACCAATGGGATATTTTCATAGAGGATTATGCTTTATGGAAGTAGCTGCCTATTGCCACCGCATTAAACTAATTTCTGAATAACCCCTGGGTGAGTTTGAAGCAGGAAACCTTGTAGGAAATGTCCCTTCCTCTATGCTCTCTTGTCCCTGAGTAAACACAAGGAGCCTGGGGGAGTGGGGCTTCCTGAAGCCTGCTATGTCCTCTGTGGAGAGAGTGAGAGACAGAGAGAGAGGATGATGGATATGCTTGGCCTTCACTTCCTTTTATTGAATGGAGCTGGCCAATGAGGTGTCTAGCTGGGCCACATTCTCCCTCTGTGAAAAAGAAGGACGTAGTTTCCATACCAGCACGAGTTCCATGAGTTAATTGCCAATATGAGAGTGAAGGAAACATTTGACATCTGACCACTTCTTTTTCTTTTTTGAAGATGTATTCGTAATATATTTTTTTACTTATTTATTTTCAAAGTGATGTACAGAGAGGCTACAGTTTCATAAATGAGGCATTGGACTGAGAAGTTCTTAATCAATGACTTATGGTGTATAATTAGTGGAAAAAAAAGGCCTGACAGGAAATTGAAAGGAGCCCGTGGGGTACTTCCAGATAAAGGAACGCTTCGCCACATTCACAAAACTCAAGCTTCCATCTTCAAAGTTGAGAAACACACCAACCCTGCCCACAGGCCTCTCTATACAGTGAGGCAAAAATGGAGCAGTGGTAAAGATATGGTTATCTGTGTTCCCCCTCACACACAAAAGGAGGAATATGTCCTCAGAGTCCATTAGGGTGGGCTTCTTCCGTATCCCATAACACCTGCAGACGCCTACTGCCCAGTCCAAAGAGTCATCCACAGTCAGCTCCCAGTAATGTTTCCCGGAGTTCAACCCCTGGATGCCCCATGCAATGGAGCAGTTGGATCCACCGACAATTAAAAAAATGCACATTGTCATTGCGGTTAATAAATGTCCTCACCTCATCAAACAGCATCATACCAGGATTCTGTGTCTCCTGAGTGAAGGAAATCTCTACTCTGTGCTGGTTGAGTTCATCCATCAGTCCAGAGATGGGAAGAGCACGGAGCTTTGGATTCATTGGTCGGGCATCCATACCAACAATGACTCACATTTGGCTCGTGTATATTTCCATTCCACGAACAGTTTCACATCTGGAATTTGGTATATTTCCATCAGCTCCTGATACATATTTTTGAGTTGTGTCTTCTTCTTAAGCATTTCCATTTCCCTTGTTTTAAGTTTCTCGAGAGTCACACATTCTTCATTGATAAGTGTCTCTGAATGGGTCTTTGCCTCTTCCTGCAATTGTGGAAGCAGCATGTCATACATACTGTGGATGCTCCTTCTGTATGCATGCATATAAGAAATCCACTGGTAGGTTATTACAAAATCTTTATATACGTTTCTCTGGTTTTCTTGGATCTTGTCCCATAAAGATGTCATTTGTTTCAAAATCATCTCCCGGTGGGCTTCAGCAGCCTCTTCAATGGCACTGTGTCGATGAGCCTGGTGCTCAGGAGACCGGGAGCAGAGCTTACACAGCAACTTGGTTTCCACCTCACAGAACACCTGCTTCGGCTCCTCGTGTGTCTCACACCTGTGTTCCTCAGAGTTCAGGAACTGCTGGAGGCGGGCTTTTCTACCAATAGACACCAGATGCTTCATCATGATGTCCGTTTTGAGGTCTCCCTGGTGGTATGGAGCCCTGCAGACCGGGCACCTGGTTGGATTCTGGCTTCTTCCCGGGCAAGGCAGAGACATGGTCGACAGAAAGTGTGCCCACAGACTATGGTGACCGGATCAATGAGGGTATTCAAGCAGATAACACAGTTCAGTTGGTCCTGGAAGGCCTGGGTGATTTCCGTGCCCATCTTTTCAATGATGGAAAGTCTAGCGAAATGATTCTTTTCCTTCTTCCTTTGCCCCTCCTAGGCTTGAACTCAGGGCCTGAGCACTGTACCTGGCTTCTCTACGCTCAAGAGTAGCACGCTACCACCTGAGCCACAGCTCCACTTCTCACCGTTTTTTTTATATATTGCTGAGGAGTCAGACCCAGTGATTCAGGTAAGGGAAGCATACACTCTTGCAGTAGGTCTTATTCCCAGCCCAGAGAGCTGATTCCTCACCAACTGTAGCCAAGTTCCAAACTCCGGCAGATCTGCAGTTGTGTTGAAGTGGGCCCTTCTCTGAATAGCCTGATTCTCAGTGGGTTTGCCTCCCTTTTATATGTGGAGAGGGTGGGACCACAGGACTCTGACAACCAATCAGAATGCTTTTCCTTGATTGGCGTAAAACAGGGTGTGTACCTGGGCTTTACTTCTAGTAGTCCATTTACATATCAATAAGTTGCACTTTAAAACCCTGCAACTCTGCCTTTGTGTTCAGTTTCACTAAGCACTTGTAATAATTCCCTCTGAAATCGCATTGGATGCAATTTAGGCATCCCTTAGAATAATTTGAAATGTGTTCATCATTGCTTAGTAAACGTTTGTGTTGTTACAATTGCATAGGTTCAATATGTTTGTAGATTCTTCGTGTTAATGATATTTTCTCTCAAAATCAAAATCTATTCGTGGGGTTTCTTTTATTTAACCATTTTGGCAATCTTTCAAAAGCCCTAGCTCATTAGAAAATAAAGGTGTTAGATCATAAAAATGTTGACACATTGTGTCTAAAATGGTTAAGTTTTGCCTTGATTTCAAATGTACCAGCTCACAAGTTCTAACCAGAAGGAAAGGAATTGTATGGTATCACAAGTTATAATAACATGGAAAAAGTATTTAAGAAATATCTGTTTGAAGTGAATGTCTACGGTTGCCAGAGCCTGGCAACTCATTCCTATAATCCAAAGTATGTAGCATGCAGATACGAAGAGTTTGACCTCATGTCAAGGCGAAAGATCCACTGAACCCCATTTTCCCATATCCATCAACACGTTAAGCTATGAAATCCTCATGGTGGAGATGTAGGGCCATGCCGCCCAGGAAGATGATTTCCACCTCTCAGGTCTCATGACAGAATCAAGCAGCCTCAGGCACTGCCAGGATTTGTCCTAGCAGCAGCTCTGAGTTTCACACAGTAGCAAACTGCTGTCTGCATTTGGTCCAGGTTCCTAAGGGACAACAGTTGGTCTGCTGGGAACACTATGCTCCCATGGTGCCAACTTTTTCTATTGAGATGGGGATCTCATCAACTTGTTTGGGCCTGGGTGTCCAGGAACCATGGTCCCCCTCATGTCAATCCTGAGAGTGGCTGGGATTGTATTCTGGAGTACCTGCCTGGCTCACCAATGGGATATTTTCATAGAGGATTATGCTTTATGGAAGTAGCTGCCTATTGCCACCGCATTAAACTAATTTCTGAATAACCCCTGGGTGAGTTTGAAGCAGGAAACCTTGTAGGAAATGTCCCTTCCTCTATGCTCTCTTGTCCTGAGTAAACACCAAGGAGCCTGGGGGAGTGGGGCTTCCTGAAGCCTGCTATGTCCTCTGTGGAGAGAGTGAGAGACAGAGAGAGAGGATGATGGATATGCTTGGCCTTCACTTCCTTTTATTGAATGGAGCTGGCCAATGAGGTGTCTAGCTGGGCCACATTCTCCCTCTGTGAAAAAGAAGGACGTAGTTTCCATACCAGCACGAGTTCCATGAGTTAATTGCCAATATGAGAGTGAAGGAAACATTTGACATCTGACCACTTCTTTTTCTTTTTTGAAGATGTATTCGTAATATATTTTTTTACTTATTTATTTTCAAAGTGATGTACAGAGAGGCTACAGTTTCATAAATGAGGCATTGGACTGAGAAGTTCTTAATCAATGACTTATGGTGTATAATTAGTGGAAAAAAAAAGGCCTGACAGGAAATTGAAAGGAGCCCGTGGGGTACTTCCAGATAAAGGAACGCTTCGCCACATTCACAAAACTCAGCTTCCATCTTCAAAGTTGAGAAACACACCACCCTTCCACAGGCCTCTCTATACAGTGAGGCAAAAATGGAGCAGTGGTAAAGATATGGTTATCTGTGTTCCCCCTCACACACAAAAGGAGGAATATGTCCTCAGAGTCCATTAGGGTGGGCTTCTTCCGTATCCCATAACACCTGCAGACGCCTACTGCCCAGTCCAAAGAGTCATCCACAGTCAGCTCCCAGTAATGTTTCCCGGAGTTCAACCCCTGGATGCCCCATGCAATGGAGCAGTTGGATCCACCGAAATTAAAAAATGCACCATTGTCATTGCGGTTAATAAATGTCCTCACCTCATCAAACAGCATCATACCAGGATTCTGTGTCTCCTGAGTGAAGGAAATCTCTACTCTGTGCTGGTTGAGTTCATCCATCAGTCCAGAGATGGGAAGAGCACGGAGCTTTGGATTCATTGGTCGGGGCATCCATACCAACAATGACTCACATTTGGCTCGTGTATATTTCCATTCCACGAAGAGTTTCACATCTGGAATTTGGTATATTTCCATCAGCTCCTGATACATATTTTTGAGTTGTGTCTTCTTCTTAAGCATTTCCATTTCCCTTGTTTTAAGTTTCTCGAGAGTCACACATTCTTCATTGATAAGTGTCTCTGAATGGGTCTTTGCCTCTTCCTGCAATTGTGGAAGCAGCATGTCATACATACTGTGGATGCTCCTTCTGTATGCATGCATATAAGAAATCCACTGGTAGGTTATTACAAAATCTTTATATACGTTTCTCTGGTTTTCTTGGATCTTGTCCCATAAAGATGTCATTTGTTTCAAAATCATCTCCGGTGGGCTTCAGCAGCCTCTTCAATGGCACTGTGTCGATGAGCCTGGTGCTCAGGAGACCGGGAGCAGAGCTTACACAGCAACTTGGTTTCCACCTCACAGAACACCTGCTTCGGCTCCTCGTGTGTCTCACACCTGTGTTCCTCAGAGTTCAGGAACTGCTGGAGGCGGGCTTTTCTACCAATAGACACCAGATGCTTCATCATGATGTCCGTTTTGAGGTCTCCCTGGTGGTATGGAGCCCTGCAGACCGGGCACCTGGTTGGATTCTGGGCTTCTTCCCGGGCAAGGCAGAGACATGGTCGACAGAAAGTGTGCCCACAGACTATGGTGACCGGATCAATGAGGGTATTCAAGCAGATAACACAGTTCAGTTGGTCCTGGAAGGCCTGGGTGATTTCCATGCCCATCTTTTCAATGATGGAAAGTCTAGCGAAATGATTCTTTTCCTTCTTCCTTTGCCCCTCCTAGGCTTGAACTCAGGGCCTGAGCACTGTACCTGGCTTCTCTACGCTCAAGAGTAGCACGCTACCACCTGAGCCACAGCTCCACTTCTCACCGTTTTTTTTATATATTGCTGAGGAGTCAGACCCAGTGATTCAGGTAAGGGAAGCATACACTCTTGCAGTAGGTCTTATTCCCAGCCCAGAGAGCTGATTCTCACCAACTGTAGCCAAGTTCCAAACTCGGCAGATCTGCAGTTGTGTTGAAGTGGGCCCTTCTTCTGAATAGCCTGATTCTCAGTGGGTTTGCCTCCCTTTTATAGTGGAGAGGGTGGGACCACAGGACTCTGACAACCAATCAGAATGCTTTTCCTTGATTGGCGTAAAACAGGTGTGTACCTGGCTTTACTTCTAGTAGTCCATTTACATATCAATAAGTTGCACTTTAAAACCTGCAACTCTGCCTTTGTGTTCAGTTTCACTAAGCACTTGTAATAATTCCCTCTGAAATCGCATTGGATGCAATTTAGGCATCCCTTAGAATAATTTGAAATGTGTTCATCATTGCTTAGTAAACGTTTGTGTTGTTACAATTGCATAGGTTCAATATGTTTGTAGATTCTTCGTGTTAATGATATTTTCTCCTCAAAATCAAAATCTATTCGTGGGGTTTCTTTTATTTAACCATTTTGGCAATCTTTCAAAAGCCCTAGCTCATTAGAAAATAAAGGTGTTAGATCATAAAAATGTTGACACATTGTGTCTAAAATGGTTAAGTTTTGCCTTGATTTCAAATGTACCAGCTCACAAGTTCTAACCAGAAGGAAAGGAATTGTATGGTATCACAAGTTATAATAACATGGAAAAAGTATTTAAGAAATATCTGTTTGAAGTGAATGTCTACGGTTGCCAGAGCCTGGCAACTCATTCCTATAATCCAAAGTATGTAGCATGCAGATACGAAGAGTTTGACCTCATGTCAAGGCGAAAGATCCACTGAACCCCATTTTCCCATATCCATCAACACGTTAAGCTATGAAATCCTCATGGTGGAGATGTAGGGCCATGCCGCCCAGGAAGATGATTTCCACCTCTCAGGTCTCATGACAGAATCAAGCAGCCTCAGGCACTGCCAGGATTTGTCCTAGCAGCAGCTCTGAGTTTCACACAGTAGCAAACTGCTGTCTGCATTTGGTCCAGGTTCCTAAGGGACAACAGTTGGTCTGCTGGGAACACTATGCTTCCCATGGTGCCAACTTTTTCTATTGAGATGGGGATCTCATCAACTTGTTTGGGCCTGGGTGTCCAGGAACCATGGTCCCCCTCATGTCAATCCTGAGAGTGGCTGGGATTGTATTCTGGAGTACCTGCCTGGCTCACCATGGGATATTTTTCATAGAGGATTATGCTTTATGGAAGTAGCTGCCTATTGCCACCGCATTAAACTAATTTCTGAATAACCCCTGGGTGAGTTTGAAGCAGGAAACCTTGTAGGAAATGTCCCTTCCTCTATGCTCTCTTGTCCTGAGTAAACACCAAGGAGCCTGGGGGAGTGGGGCTTCCTGAAGCCTGCTATGTCCTCTGTGGAGAGAGTGAGAGACAGAGAGAGAGGATGATGGATATGCTTGGCCTTCACTTCCTTTTATTGAATGGAGCTGGCCAATGAGGTGTCTAGCTGGGCCACATTCTCCCTCTGTGAAAAAGAAGGACGTAGTTTCCATACCAGCACGAGTTCCATGAGTTAATTGCCAATATGAGAGTGAAGGAAACATTTGACATCTGACCACTTCTTTTTCTTTTTTGAAGATGTATTCGTAATATATTTTTTTACTTATTTATTTTCAAAGTGATGTACAGAGAGGCTACAGTTTCATAAATGAGGCATTGGACTGAGAAGTTCTTAATCAATGACTTATGGTGTATAATTAGTGGAAAAAAAAGGCCTGACAGGAAATTGAAAGGAGCCCGTGGGTACTTCCAGATAAAGGACGCTTCGCCCAATTCACAAAACTCAAGCTTCCATCTTCAAAGTTGAGAAACACACCAACCCTGCCCACAGGCCTCTCTATACAGTGAGGCAAAAATGGAGCAGTGGTAAAGATATGGTTATCTGTGTTCCCCCTCACACACAAAAGGAGGAATATGTCCTCAGAGTCCATTAGGGTGGGCTTCTTCCGTATCCCATAACACCTGCAGACGCCTACTGCCCAGTCCAAAGAGTCATCCACAGTCAGCTCCCAGTAATGTTTCCCGGAGTTCAACCCCTGGATGCCCCATGCAATGGAGCAGTTGGATCCACCGAAATTAAAAAATGCACCATTGTCATTGCGGTTAATAAATGGTCCTCACCTCATCAACACAGCATCATACCAGGATTCTGTGTCTCCTGAGTGAAGGAAATCTCTACTCTGTGCTGGTTGAGTTCATCCATCAGTCCAGAGATGGGAAGAGCACGAGCTTTGGATTCATTGGTCGGGGCATCCATACCAACAATGACTCACATTTGGCTCGTGTATATTTCCATTCCACGAAGAGTTTCACATCTGGAATTTGGTATATTTCCATCAGCTCCTGATACATATTTTTGAGTTGTGTCTTCTTCTTAAGCATTTCCATTTCCCTTGTTTTAAGTTTCTCGAGAGTCACACATTCTTCATTGATAAGTGTCTCTGAATGGGTCTTTGCCTCTTCCTGCATTGTGGAAGCAGCATGTCATACATACTGTGGATGCTCCTTCTGTATGCATGCATATAAGAAATCCACTGGTAGGTTATTACAAAATCTTTATATACGTTTCTCTGGTTTTCTTGGATCTTGTCCCATAAAGATGTCATTTGTTTCAAAATCATCTCCCGGTGGGCTTCAGCAGCCTCTTCAATGGCACTGTGTCGATGAGCCTGGTGCTCAGGAGACCGGGAGCAGAGCTTACACAGCAACTTGGTTTCCACCTCACAGAACACCTGCTTCGGCTCCTCGTGTGTCTCACACCTGTGTTCCTCAGAGTTCAGGAACTGCTGGAGGCGGGCTTTTCTACCAATAGGACACCAGATGCTTCATCATGATGTCCGTTTTGAGGTCTCCCTGGTGGTATGGAGCCCTGCAGACCGGCACCTGGTTGGATTCTGGGCTTCTTCCCGGGCAAGGCAGAGACATGGTCGACAGAAAGTGTGCCCACAGACTATGGTGACCGGATCAATGAGGGTATTCAGCAGATAACACAGTTCAGTTGGTCCTGGAAGGCCTGGGTGATTTCCGTGCCCATCTTTTCAATGATGGAAAGTCTAGCGAAATGATTCTTTTCCTTCTTCCTTGCCCCTCCTAGGCTTGAACTCAGGGCCTGAGCACTGTACCTGGCTTCTCTACGCTCAAGAGTAGCACGCTACCACCTGAGCCACAGCTCCACTTCTCACCGTTTTTTTTATATATTGCTGAGGAGTCTGACCCAGTGATTCAGGTAAGGAAGCATACACTCTTGCAGTAGGTCTTATTCCCAGCCCAGAGAGCTGATTCTCACCAACTGTAGCCAAGTTCCAAACTCCGGCAGATCTGCAGTTGTGTTGAAGTGGGCCCTTCTTCTGAATAGCCTGATTCTCAGTGGGTTTGCCTCCCTTTTATATGTGGAGAGGGTGGGACCACAGGACTCTGACAACCAATCAGAATGCTTTTCCTTGATTGGCGTAAAACAGGGTGTGTACCTGGGCTTTACTTCTAGTAGTCCATTTACATATCAATAAGTTGCACTTTAAAACCCTGCAACTCTGCCTTTGTGTTCAGTTTCACTAAGCACTTGTAATAATTCCCTCTGAAATCGCATTGGATGCAATTTAGGCATCCCTTAGAATAATTTGAAATGTGTTCATCATTGCTTAGTAAACGTTTGTGTTGTTACAATTGCATAGGTTCAATATGTTTGTAGATTCTTCGTGTTAATGATATTTTCTCTCAAAATCAAAATCTATTCGTGGGGTTTCTTTTATTTAACCATTTTGGCAATCTTTCAAAAGCCCTAGCTCATTAGAAAATAAAGGTGTTAGATCATAAAAATGTTGACACATTGTGTCTAAAATGGTTAAGTTTTGCCTTGATTTCAAATGTACCAGCTCACAAGTTCTAACCAGAAGGAAAGGATTTGTATGGTATCACAAGTTATAATAACATGGAAAAGTATTTAAGAAATATCTGTTTGAAGTGAATGTCTACGGTTGCCAGAGCCTGGCAACTCATTCCTATAATCCAAAGTAGTAGCATGCAGATACGAAGAGTTTGACCTCATGTCAAGGCGAAAGATCCACTGAACCCCATTTTCCCATATCCATCAACACGTTAAGCTATGAAATCCTCATGGTGGAGATGTAGGGCCATGCCGCCCAGGAAGATGATTTCCACCTCTCAGGTCTCATGACAGAATCAAGCAGCCTCAGGCACTGCCAGGATTTGTCCT